>NC_090271.1:233811920-234114888 GCF_040414725.1 Anabrus simplex
TATGCGTCAAATTAAGGTAGATTATTGTGGTTATTGTAATGAAGAGTGAAATATGATATGAGAAATGTGAAGCAGATGATATATTTGTGAAGAATGGCCAAGTAATAAGAAAAATAATGATGGGGATGATTATTTTTCGTCGTGATTGAAGAGATGGATATTTTATTGACGATGTTAAGTTAGTTGGCGCAATTTAAGGTTGAGAATAGATATATTTTATTCCATAACGGATATTAATCCTTCAGTATTCCGTATATAACACTAAATACAATCCATATAACGTTTTGGTTAAATACATGTAGATCATCAAAAACGAATCCACATAGGGAAGTTAATGTGAACTTAGCCCACGTTATCCTGAATTTCTAACCACAAATATCTTTACTCAAATAAATAGAGTTAGGAGGCTTGTTTGATCATATTAAATAGTATCACTGGAGAGGTTCTCTGTAATTGAATGATGTTAACATTGATTAGTAGAGTCGTTTTAGGTGTCAGACTACAGAATTTCCAAAAGAATAATATTAAATAGATGGCAGATGTAACTGATAACACAATGACAGATCACTTATGACAAATACATTGGCACTTACATTAATTTTGGAAATTTATATCTTATTTTTGGTGAATGACTTAAGTAATTATCAGTAATGGTAACTTTGATTATTTTAGAGCAAAATGATGACTTAACGACTTATCTTATCTTTTCTTCCTGAAGTGTACGAATATTAGAGACGCATATTTTGAAATAGTCGATTTACATGAATGAGAAGATCAGTGTTTTTCTTTATATGCACAAGCGTGATGATTGTGATAATGAAATATTAATAGATAGATGCAGGCAAAGCTAACTGAAATCCTGTGAATTGATTTGCAATGTAATGTATATATACATTAAGTGGAAAATTTAAGTAATTAGGTTGCGTAAAGGCAAAAGAAAGAATATAAAACGTGATTTTGTATTTGATAGTTTATAACGAGTAATGAGCGTCTGAAACTTTTTTAATATTCCACAGAGAGCATGTGTATAACAAGAATTCATCTTTTTCACATAAGATTGAAGGCCTTTAAATGTTCTATAAATAATAAGTAGATTAGTTAGATGATGAATAAAATTAGATTCTTTTCAAGATATTCAGTTTTCAAATCATTTTCAAGATCTTTCAATTTAAGAAAGTAATGCTAGATAAAGTTATTTATTCTTTCAATTGCTACTTAGGTTAAGTATGTACTTATAAGTAATCATAGCCTAAGAATCGTAGGAATTTATGATGAAATGAATCGAATCGCGAGATGGAGACGTCCAACGCGTAGGTGTAACGCAAGTTCATCCGTTTATCTAATTCGGCGACACTCTATCAGAACTCATGACCCCAAATCGACACTGAATTGAACATTAACGATAATTTTGAGCTAATATGGATCTTTTTGCGACTCGACCTGGACGCGGGAACGGCGCAATATTTTAAATTAACAAGAGAAGAAGACATTTTCCTAAAATACAGTACTATACAATTTACTCTTACAATTTTTCTATTAAACACAAGCTCATCCTTAATAAATTTCTATTATTTACACAATTCTACTCATAATATCTTCTGTACTTACAAGCATAATCAACTCATGTACAGTATGTGTAATTACTTCAAATAATATTATACAACTGCTATAAGATTTAAATTTACGTTCCATTAAACCCATTTTGGCACCTAACTAACATAACGACGTACTGCGTCTTAACGAGAACCCCTTTTGCCTCTACTTTTCAGAGTTCCTGAAGAGTCTTTACAGCTACCGTAGCGGTCGGAGGGGCCTCGAAGTCCTCACTGTACTTTACCCCTACAGACAGTCCCCTACTTTGGCTGTCCAATCTCCATAGACCAGGGGATGCAATTAATTTATTCACAAAAAATCTTTATTTACAGTAACCTGCACAGATCGAATTCCCTCTAACCTTTCATTTCTCTCTTGCTGTTTATTCCTTTCTTGAATACCTGTACAGATTTTGGAAAAGGATCAAACACTTCCCCTGGCAAACGCCTCCACTCCTCCACGCCCTTCCCAATGAATGAAAATTTACCCCAATCGCTTCTGCTAAACCCTTTCTAATTTTAAAATTGAGGTCAGCCCTGCCGATGTAATTATTTTACAACTGAAGCCTCTCACGGATTTACCCCCATACTTTCTCTCCTGTATAGGCTCTATATAATCCTATAAGTCTAGTTTTCTCCCTTCTCTTAAAGTTTCCCATTCAAGTTTCTCCAACATTTCTTAGACACTACTTTTTCTCCTGAAATCCCCTGTTACAAATCTTGCTGCTTTCCTCTTTGCACGCCATCTGTTTCTTATATTAGGAATTCCTGGTGAGGATCCCAAACACTGTTTGCATATTCCAGTAGTGAACGAACAATACTTAAGTAACTTTTCTCTCTTAAATCTTTGTTGTATCCTTTAAGTAGCTTCATTATGACATGTAACGATCTGTATGCTTTCCCACCAATGTCATCAACATAACCCTTCCAGTGCAGTTACTTTTAAATCTCACACCTAAGTATTTAGACTTGCCATCATCTTTTGGGACAATTACCTCATCCAAAGTATAATTAAATTCAGTTTCTAAGCTCCTGTTTGTAAATGTTGTAACAGTTGATTTACCTACATTAACCTTCATATTATTCTCTTCAACCCATTGTTGGATAATGTCAAGGTCCCTTTGTAATTGTGAACAATCCTCAATGTTATTTATTTCCCTTTTTCTTTTTTTCTTTTTTTTTTTGCTAGTGGCTTTACGTAGCACTGACACAGATAGGTCTTATGGCGACGATGGGATAGGAAAGGCCTAGGAGTTGGAAGGAAGCGGCCGTGGCCTTCATTAAGGTACAGCCCCAGCATTTTCCTGGTGTGAAAATGGGAAATTACGGAAAACCATCTTCAGACCTGCCGACTGTGGGATTCGAACCCACTATCTCCCGCATGGAAGCTCACAGCCGGGAGTCCCTAACCGCATACCAATTCTCCCGGTATTTATTTCTCTATTAACAATTATGTCATCTGCATACAATATTAGTAGTGAAATTAAATGTCGTATGGCTTTTAGTACCGGGATATCCCAGGACGGGTACTGCTCGCCAGGTCCAGGTCTTTCTATTTGACTCCCGTAGGCGACCTGCGCGTCGTGATGAGGATGAAATGATGATGAAGACAGCACATACACCCAGCCCCCGTGCCATTGGAATTAACCAATTAAGGTTAAAATCCCCGACCCGGCCGGGAATCGATCCCGGGACCCTCTGAACCGAAGGCCAGTACGCTGACCGTTCAGCCAACGAGTCGGACACAATATTAGTTTTGATGTTATATTTTCCCCTAAATCATTTGCGTATATTAAGAAAAGTAAACATTAAAAAAAAAGTAACGGACTAATTATACTAACCTGTGCAATTCCCTTCCAGACTTTCTCTTCCTATGATATATGGTTTCCTACTTTGACTTTCATTATTAATCTGGGTCATTTTGGAATTTTGTTCTCCGCTTCTCACTCCTATGGCGTCCGGCACCGTGGCTAAATGGTTAGCGTGCTGGCCTTTGGTCACATGAGTTCCGGGTTCGTTTCCCGGCAGGGTCGGGAATTTTAGCGATAAGTGGTTAATTCCCCTGGCACGGAGGCTGGATGTATGTGTCATCTTCATCATTGTTTCATCGTCACCACGACGCGCGGGTCGCCTACGGGAGTCAAATCAAAAGACCTGCAACTGGCGAGCCGAACTTGTCCTTGGACATTCTCGGCTCTAAAAACCATACGCCATTTCATTTTAAACCCTTATGGTACTTAAACGGCATCTGGAGTGTCGCTGTATATCTTGTGACCCAGAATTCTATTTAATATTGGTCGTTTTTAATTATTTGTATATGTCAAGCCCGTCCCTAAGGGTGTCTGACCCCACAGTATTTATTTTTCAGATAAAAAGACATAAATGTGTACCAAGTTGTATTTTAATAGGTCCAATGATTTAGCAGGAGGTGTGCAACATACTGTGGTCGTCTGACGAGAAGTCGCGTGGATACGGGGTGAGGTGTGCGATCCCCCTGTTGGTGGTGGCGGTAGAATAACACCCACGGTATCCCCTGCGTGTCGTAAGAGGCGACTAAAAGGGGCCTCAGGGGCTCTGAACTTTGGAGCGTGGGTTGGTGACCACGGGGCCCTCAGCTGAGTCCTGGCATTGCTCCCACTTACTTGTGCCAGACTCCTCACTTTCATCTATCCTAACCGACCTCTCTTGGTCAACTCTTGTTCTTTTCCGACCCCGACGCTATTAGGTTTGCGAGGGCTAGGGAGTCTTTCATTTTCACGCCCTTCGTGGCCCTTGTCTTCCTTTGGCCGATATCTTCATTTTTCGAAGTGTCGGACCCCTTCCATTTTCCCCTCTGATTATTGTTATATAGAGGATGGTTGCCTAGTTGTACTTCCTCTTAAAACAATAATCACCACTACTGAGGTGTGCGAGGGGTAAGCATGGTTCCCGCGCATACCCCTATCTCAAGTCTCAAGTCCTGACAATAAACATCGTTCTGTCTGCGGTGCCTCTAGCGAACTGAGGTGCTGTCGTAAAGTTTCAAAGTGCTAGTGCAATTGGGTCTTAGTTACACATTTATTGTATGTACTGCATAGTGAACGGTTTGATAAGGAATGTGCATTGAGTCAGAGAACTCGTACTGTGTGTCAGCGCGGATTTTGTAGCTAAGAGTGTAGTATCTGTTACTCCTGCCGTACCTACGAGCTGCCGCGACTTTTCGTCAAACGCAGATAGTACATACAATGACTTTTATTTACAGAGTATTAAGATGAAACGGTAACCACTCAGCTTGTTTTCGACCACACCAACAGATGGCAGACACCATATATATAAACCATCAGTGTTCAAAACTAATTCAACAGATGGCATGCACGGAATAGGTCTATGGCTTGGAAATTTTAACCTCAAAGCAAGACATATTAAAACATAGAAAAAGAACTCTCGTTTTCCCTAGTTCCTGTACTGCGCATAGAATTCTTCATACATCCTCCATGACTTTCACGGCCGCAATTTTCGTCTGCATTAGTTACTCGAAATCTCCAGTGTCACTTTCAAAACTCGCTCTTGCCATTTTCGATTGCTGCGACTGCTGATTCAAGGCTTGAGGTTTGTTCGGCGTAGGATATTAATCGCTATCGGTTGTGATTACTTGGAACAGCAACAGAACTTTAGCGAATGGTACACTGACGTGGCATTTAGTTGGCGTATTATAACACGCTCGAGTAAAAGAAAAAGATTAAAGGAGCGCTTTCTGAGTGACGCACTAATGTTCTGGATATACTGGACCCTAGTTTTCTTCAGACTTTCACGTTCCTCTTGAGTTTAACACTGTTGTGGCCTGGTTATGATCGCCGATTCAGACACTAATTAAATTTTATCGGCATAATAATGATCGTATGGCCTCAGCCTACCGTATGCTGACATTTAAATTGGACGCCGTCTGACTGTCTGCTCGTCAATTTCGACGTTCCGTTTTATTCTAGGCTTACTATATGAAATGGAATGGCGTATGGCTTTTAGTGGCGGGAGTGTCCGAGTATTCGACTTGCCAGGTGCAGGTCTTCTGAATTGACTCCCGTAGGCAACCTGCGCGTCGTGATGACGATGAAATGCTGATGAAGACGACACATACACCCAGCCCTTATGCGAGCGAAATTAACTAATTATGGTTAAAATTCCAGGCCCTGCTGGGAATCGAACTCGGGACCCCTGTGACCAAAGGGCAGCACGCTAACCATTTGGCCATTGAGCCGGACAGGCCTTCTAGATGGCAGACCGAGTAAACCGAATCTCCCTTTGGCGTCTGTGGCTGAGATTTAATTAATGTTGTCGGGTGAACATCAATTGTGTTAATATAGATCTTTTACTTGCCGACATCTTACGACATGGAGTGTCGAATGGACTTCCTCCGCCCTTCAAAATTCCGACTACCACTGCAAGGTTTGAACACACTATCTTAGAATCCGGAAGCCGACACTCTACCGCTGATCCACAGCGGCAGCTCATCTTATCTGCATGTCTGCATCTACGTGTTTGTTCAGACTCAAATGGGCATACGAAGTCTTATTCTCGACCATTTTTCAACAACTTGCTGTACGTCGCACCGACACAGATAGGTCTTATGGCGAATTAAGGTACAGCCCCAGCATTTGACTGGTGTGAAAATGGGAAACCACGGAAAACCATCTTCAGGGCTACCGACAGTGGGACTCAAACCCACTATCTCCCGGATGCAAGCTCATCCTTTCTACTAGTACCACACGGGTACAAACACCTCAGTTATGCAGGAGGTGCATAGTGGTACCGACCACTATGTCCAAGTCACATAATTTTTTTGAACTGCTGACGTATTTGTGCACCTTGAAATACCGCATGTATGAGTTAGGAACAGAAACCTGCCAGCGGCCCACCGTATTATTATTATTATTATTATTATTATTATTATTATTATTAGGACACATGTGGCCATAGTCTTTAAGCCGCAAAGTCTGTATGGTTTGAAACCGTGGTTAGCCAGTTCGAATTCCTTCTTCTTTCTTTCTTTCTTTATCTTCATCTCAGTGAAGGATCGCACCTCTACCGCCTCAAGGGCAGTGTCCTGGAGCGTGTGACATTGGGTCGGGGATACAACTGGGGAGGATGACCAGTACTCGCCCAGGCGGCCTCACCTGCTATGCTGAACAGGGGTCTTGCGGGGAGGGGGGAAGATTGGAAGGGATAGACAAGGAAGAGGGAAAGAAGCGGCCGTGGTCTTAAATTAGGTACCATCCCGTCATTTGTCCGGAGGAGAAGTGGGAAACCACGGAAAACCACTTCCAGGAGAGCGCACCTCTACTCAGTTGAGCTCCCGAGGCTGAGTGGACCCCGTTCCAGCCCTCGTACCACTTTTCAAATTTCGCGGCAGAGTCGGGAATCGAACCCGGGCCTCCGGGACTGGTAGGTAATCACACTAACCACTACACCACAGAGGCGCACAGGTGGTGCTATACAATTTCTAATCACTGGATTGCTTGCCAAAGCCTGGATTTAATTCCAAACCTCTCTGCAGTATTCATATGGAGTAAGGACATATGACGCTGTACATGGCGATTCGTCCGTCGGATGGCGACATAAAACCATGAACAGACCCCTTGGTTCTATTCGACAGAAGTAGGCTACGTGCCGACAACGGGTTTCACGCTCTCCCTTCCTACCAGCATATCACGTCATTGTCATTAACTCCTCTGTTGAAGCTTGACGTCAGGAAGAGCATCCGGTCGTAAAACCTCGCTACGAAGATTCATTTCACTTCATAACCAACCCCGTAGAGAAAAGGGACAAGAGTTGGACATCCATAACAGTGATCAACATACACAACTTACCTTCACGTAGCACCGCCATGCTTTTTCTCAGCACCGCCAGAAGGAAGTGTTCTTATAAACAGCATTTGCCAGTGGACAGATTTGAACGGACGGTTTAGCGGCGATGAGCTAAACTGCGCCACACTTGGCCTTGGCAGAGTTTACCTTGTCGACGGCGACTGTATCGCGGGTTGCTAACCAACTCAATATCATTAGCACACGTTCCTGACTCAATGTTCTGTTCCGAATTCTCGGCAGACCGTATGAGGTCACAGCCATTATGCTATGGTCAAGTTATTTCACTCGCATATTCCGTACGAACAATTTCAAACTGTTTACTTGCAAAACTCGTCGGAATCCTGTTTAATTTCACATCTTTCCAATCCTGAAAACCTCCGTTTCGATTTCACGAAAATATCAGCAGTTATACAAACATGTTATAATTTGTTGGTGTTCTTTTTCACACCAGGATATAAAAGGTTAAAGACGGTATAAATGACGATATGAGGTAGAATAAATCGGAAAAGTTGGACAGACATAAAAAACTACAGCAAAGTTTCGAGGATGACAGATGAAAGCCTGACCGGTTATATTTTTAAAAAAAGAAACAAAATTTGTGCGGTACACTGAAGTAATGGATCAACGCCTATTTCGAGTTTGAAGAATATAGAAGAATATATTGTAATCAACGCTCTTTGAAACTGTGTGCTCTAATGTTCGAATTTGTAGATATTTCAACCTGAAAAGGATTTTCTTCAATACGGAAGTTGGAATGTCGCATCTTCTTACTTTTATCCCTGTATCGCCGATACGTGTGCCGCAACAACTTTTTTTTTTTTTTTTTTTTTTTGCTAGTTGCTTTACGTCGCACCGACTCAGATAGGTCTTATGGCGACGATGGGACAGGGAAGGGCTAGGAAGTGGAAGGAAGCGGCCGTGGCCTTAATTAAGATACAGCCCCAGCATTTGCCTGGTGTGAAAATGGGAAACCACGGAAAACCATCTTCAGGGCTGCCGACAGTGTGGCTCGAACCTACTATCTCCCGAATACTGGATACTGGCCGCACTTAAGCGACTGCAGCTATCGAGCTCGGTGGCAACAACTTTTACATTTGAGTAGAATTACAGAGTCCGCACCGCAAGGATTATATCAATATGTTTAGTTTCAAGGCTGCTATTCTAACCTAGAAATGATTCTGGAGGAGAGATGTGCTCATTACGCCTCCCAGAGACCGACCTACTCACCCCTAGGAGTATATTTACTTTCGTAACCTTAAGTTATTATCCATTGCTTCTGGCCAAAGATCCCGGGCATTGGCCGAGATATCGGCATTCTCACCAATGAAGAAACAGAGATTTCGTTACCAACTTCTGCAGAAGAAAAAAGGCTAAAGAGGCCCGCGAAGTTTGAAAGTGTCATGGCGTCGGACGATAACCTTAAACTTTCTCAATTCCTCGCTTAATCTCGGGCTTACGCCATTTAGTTCCTGTGACTCATCTTTGCACAACCAGACCAATCTCTGTCATGAGAACGGTGGCCGAGGCCACATTCCCTTCGAGAGCCTTTTTTTTCTATTGTCGCGCCGCATAGGCCTACTTTCCGCACGGCAAGAAAAACAAAGAGAGCCATATCAAACCAGCACCCAACAGTTGGCAGCAATGCTATCCTACTTACTACCTCAGCGCTATTAGTGGAAACTTAAGTATTAAACAAAGGACAGTCACTTCGCGTTTGCCACGTAGTGGTGCCTCCTGTTACTAACATTGCGGGACGGACTCTACAGTTATGCCTTACATTTGTTCTTGGCATCTGTTGCCAGTTCACTATACCAGTATACAGTAGTATGTGATTCTTATGGTGTGGAAGAAATGTACATCCCTGTATCTCCGATACTTACACAGCTCCAACTTTTATATTTGCTTTTGGCATCTGTTGTAAGTTCACTGTACCAGAATATTATATAAATCTTGCTGTGTAAAAAGAATTGATCATTTCCAATTACTCAATGCTGTTTTTAAAGGGAACAAATGTTCTAAGTGTCTTTAATTTAGACAATAATAAAGAATATATCAGGTTTTTGGTCAAGTGAAATTTCGTAATTATTTAATGAGGTTGATGAACACTAGACTACAACAGCCAGTACACAGGAAACACTAAGTTGCTAATCAGGCACTTTACTATAGGGTTTTAGGCGGTCAGCTAATGTACCCGTGCATCGCTACGGAATTCTACATTGTATACGGGTTTCTACGTAAATTACTGTGCACGCTGTGAACAACATTTTATTAAATTGCATAGTATTACTCAAGAAACACCAAGGAGAAGTCCCCATACGCTGTTTCACATGTGAAGTCCGTGTTGGGGGGTTTCGATCATAATGACAGGCCCTCTTTCCTACTGCCAGTAATAGTCGAGTTTAGAATTGTCGATTACAGTGTCTACTGTCATTCACAATCAAGTTCGGAAGTTCTCATTAAAACGGCAGGTCATCATCTTTCCTACTGCAAGGCATAGTCGAGCTGGGAAGTTTTTATTATAATGGCAGGCCTCCTTCTCTACTGCCATTCACAACCAAGTTTGGGAGTTATCATTACAGCGGCAGGTCATCATCGTTCCTACTGCCAGGCATACTCGAGTTGGAAAGTTTTGATTATAATGGCAGGCCCCTTGGCTACTGCCAATCACAATCTCTTTGCGGAGTTTTGATTATAATGGCAGCCCCCCTTGCCTACTGCCAGTAAAAGTCGATTTGGGGAATTTTGATTACAGTGCCAGGCCCCCTTGTCTACTGCCATTCACAATCAAGTCGGGGAGTTCTCATTATAACGGCAGGTCATCATCGTTCCTACTGCCAGGCATAGTCAAGTTCGGAAGTTTTAATTATAGTAGCAGGTACCCTTGACTACTGTCAGTTACAATGGAGTAGGGGATTTTACATTATATTGGCAGGCTTCCCTTCCCACTGCCAGTCACAATCGAGTTGTAGAATTTTCACTATAATGGCAGGTCGCCCTCTCCTACTACTAATAATAATAATGCTATTTTGCTTTACATCCCACTAGCTACGTTTGCGGTTTTCGCAGACGCCGAGCTGCCAGAATTTAGTCCCGCAGGAGTTATTTTACATGCCAGTAAATCTACCGACACGGGGCTGACGTATGTGAGCAACTTCAAATATTACCGGACTGAGCCAGGATCGAACCTGCCAAGTTGGGGGTCTCTCCTGCTACCAGTCACAGACAACTTAGGGAGTTCTTACTATATGTAATGACAGATCGTCTTTCCTACTACCAGTCATAATCGAGTTGGGGAGTTTTGATTACAATGGCAAACCGCTTTGTCTACTGCCAGTCACTATCGATTTGAGAAGTTTTCATTATGATGGCCCCCATTTCTGCTGCCAGGCACAGTCGAGCTTGGGAGTTTTCGTTATAATGGCAGGCCCCTACTTGCTATTGCCAGTCACACAGCTGTTTGGAAGTATTTATTATCATGGCAGGCTCCTTTTCAACCTGCCAGTCACAGTCGAGTTGGGGATTTTTTGTTATATTGACAAGCTCCTGCTTGCTACTGCCAGTCTCGATTTTCATTATCATGGCAGGCCCTCTTGCCTACTTCCAGTTACAAGTTACTTGGAAAGTTTTCATTATAATGCCAGTGATAGACACGTCGGGGATTTTTCATTATAATGGCAGGCTCCCTTTCCTACTGTCAGTCACAATTTAAGGCTACTAATAAATGGAACTCGATGTGAAGCGATCTGCACAAAAGTATTAAAATGAAAATAGACATGAATTAATGAGGCACTTCCAGACACTCTACAAACTTGAAACTCGGTACTAGATAATTTGATACCTTTAGAATCCCTAACAAAATCGAAAAGTCGTCGAGGTGAACACCGGGTCTTCAAAATTGATGCTCAGCATAAGAACGCAAGTGTAAGCATTTCTTTCACTCATTCACATATATTTTCCCAAAGAGTTGACCTATAGCTTTAATGGGTTTGCAAGTTTCCTGAAAGTCAAAATCAAGTGTTAACATCAAACACATAGATAAGGGAAATATTGAGGGCACAAGCATATTTGCCGGGTTTAAAATCAGCCTGTCCACATTCATATTAATAACTAGCTGATGTGCCCGTAATTCGCTACATTATTCTACACTGTATGCAGAATTCTATGTTAGGTACTGTACACATTGTAAGTAAGACTGTATTAAATTGCATAGCTCTTAATGTTACCCCCAGAAACGCGACCAACATACGTATTTTCTCATGTGAAGACAGGGTTAAGAAATTTTCATTGTAATGGTAGGACTTCTTGCCTACCATCAGTCACAATCAAGTTGGGGAGTTTTCATTATAATGGCAGACACTCACTCTCCGCCTATCTTTTTTACATCCTCAGAAAGACTTTTTCCAACTGAAATTATCATTCGTCATTACAATGATGTGAGTAGGAATGTCGCAATTAAGAGCAATGCTATTTTATGAAATATTCGATGAAATGGAAAAACCACATACTGTATTTTCTCACTATTAACAAACAATGCTATGATGCCGATCTAACAGTCCAAAGTTCCAGAGCTGGAATAACCAGGCCGCACAAAGCCGTGAACATTTCTCTACCATTATTCTGGTCATTCCAATCGGCGCCTCAGAGTAGGGATCGAATAGCGGGAATATTATCATGACCAGTGTGTTAAGTACCAGTAGTATCAGAAAACGTATTTCACCCGATGTATCGGGCCTATCGCGGACTGGTGGCTGGTTGGAAATCACGCCTGTTGTCCTTAGGCGTCTTTCAACACGGCGGAATGTCGTAGCAGCCGGGTGTCGCCTGTCGGGATACCGTTCCTGGTACAGACGTAGTATCTCACGCGCGTTTTGTCTCGCTTTCTCCCATAAATGAGAAGCATGTCAACGTATTCCTCTGCAGAAAACATGCCGAAGACAGCAGAGATTATAGTACATTTAGGCCCTAACCAGCGGAGTAGAGCATGCGCAGGGCACAAGATGAATAACAGCGACATTCTACTGTTTGAATGTGGCAAACGTGGGCCTGTGTTTACGTATTCAAACATCATACCGATGCAAAAATATTTAAACGATGCAGGATTCGAACCGCCGCTGGTACATTCCCTTAATTGCTAGGCAACCGCCTAACCACTTCTGCTACACCACACAGCTGGAAACACGCTCGTAGTACGACGAGAACAGAGTACATACGCCATCCGATTCAGTGTTTATGACATTAATTACTGCACTTCTCTGGTTCCATGGCTAAATGGTTAGCTTGTTGGCCTTTCGTCCAGAGTGTCCCGGGTTCGATTCCCGGCCGGGTGGGTGATTTTAACCTTCTTCTTCTTCTACTTAATTTGTTTACCCTCAAGGTTTGGTTTTCCCTCGGATTAAGCAGGGGATCGGACCTCTACCGCGTCAAGGGAAGTGTCCTGGAGCGTGAGATATTGGGTCGAGTGATACAACTGGGGAAGATGACCAGTACCTCGCCCAGGTGACCTCACCTGCTATGTTGAACAGGGGGCCTTGCGGGGGAATGGGAAGATTGGAAGGGATAGACAAGGAAGAGGGAAGGAAGCGGCCGTGGTCTTAAATTAGGTGCCATCCCGGCATTTGCCTGGAGGAGAAGTGGGAAACAACGGAAAACCAATTCCAGGATGGCTGAGGTGGGAATCGAACCCAGATCTACTCATTTGACCTCCCGAGGCTGAGTGGACCCCGTTCCAGCCCTCGTATCACTTTTCAAATTTCGTGGCAGAGCCGCGAATTGAACCCGGGCCTCCGGGGGTGGCAGCTAATCACACTAACCACTACACCACGGAGGCGGACGGTATTAATATTCATTGCTGTAATTGTTTGTAAATAATTTAGTGCAGGTATTTTTTGAAGAGTCCGCCTCTGTGGTGTAGTGGTTAGCGTGATTAGCTGCCACCCCCGGAGGCTCGGGTTCGATTCCCGGCTCTGCCACGAAATTTGAAAAGTGGTACGAGGGCTGGAACGGGGTCCACTCAGCCTCGGGAGGTCAACTGAGTAGAGGTGGGTTCGATTCCCACCTCAGCCATCCTGGAAGTGGTTTTCCGTGGTTTCCCACTTCTCCTCCAGGCGAATGCCGGGATGGTACCTAACTTAAGGCCACGGCCGCTTCCTTCCCTCTTCCTTGCCTATCCCTTCCAATCTTCCCATCCCTCCACAAGGCCCCTGTTCAGCATAGCAGGTGAGGCCGCCTGGGCGAGGTACTGGTCATACTCCCCAGTTGTATCCCCCGACCAAGAGTCTGAAGCTCCAGGACACTGCCCTTGAGGCGGTAGAGGTGGGATCCCTCGCTGAGTCCGAGGGAAAAACCGAACCTGGAGGGTAAACAGATGATGATGATGATGATGATGATTTTTTGATGAACGTGTTGCGAGAGATAAGGGAAAATAAAATGGGGTACAGCTTTTACAGTAGTGCCGGGAGTGTCCGAGGACATGTTCGGCTTGCCAGGTGCAGGTCTTTTTAGTTGACTCCCGTAGGCGACTTGCGCGTCGTGATGAGGATAAAATGATGATGAAGACGACATATAAACCCAGTCCCCGTGCTAGTGAAATCAACCAATGATGTTTAAAATTCCTGACCCTGCCGAGAATCGAACCCGGGTCCCCTGCAGTCAAATGCCAGCACGCTAACCATTTAGCCACGGAGGTAGACAGCTTCTTTTAGCTGTGCTGTGTGACACTCGACACTTCGCAAGGCAACATTAAACTGCTGCTAGATGCAACCAAGTGGCAATTCCTCTATTTAAAAACACAAAATCCTACTGATTCTACAAATCCGCCCTGATCATTTCCGGCAGAGTGACATTAGGCTACAGTGTTTCTTTCTTTTTTTTGTGAGGAGTCTGCGCGGCCCCTTAAGGACTGCGAGCCTGGCAGGTCCTGGAGGCGCTAACGTTACGCCTCTGGCTAGTAGAAAATAAAAGCTTGCTTCTTCTTCTTTATCTGTTTACCCTCCAGGGTCGGTTTTCCCTCGGACTCAGCGAAGGATTCCACCTCTACCGCCCGAAGGGAATTGTCCTGAAGCTTCAGGCTCTTGGTAGGGGGATACAACTGGCAAGGATGACCAGTACCTCGCCCATGGGGCTTCACCTGCTATGCTGAACAGGGGCCTTGCGGGGGGATGGGGAAATTGGAAGGGATAGACAAGGAAGAGGGAAGGAAACGGCCGTTGCCTTAAGTTAGGTACCATCCCGGCATTTGCCTGGAGGAGGAGTGGGAAACCACGGAAAACCACTTCCAGGATGGCTGAGGTGGGAATCGAACCCACCTCTACTCAGTTGATCTCCCGAGGCTGAGTGGACCCCGTTCCAGTCCTCGTACCACTTTTCAAATTTCGTGGCAGAGCTGGGAATCGAACATTAGCCTCTGGGGGTGGCAGGTAATCACACTAACCATTACACCACTGAGGCGGACAAATAAAAGCTTTCAAAAAATAGAATCCGAAGAATATTTTAGTTGGACTGTACTCGAAATAAAATTTCAAATTATCCCGTACACAGTAAGTTGGCCCTCAACAGGCGACCTGTAGTTTCGACGTAGATCTGACGCAAAAATAGGAACCTTCTGGGTTTCGTGTCTCGTTGCACTGTATGCACTGAACACTACCTAAAATGCTTAAAGTTTATTCCGACCACTTCATAGGATAGACCGGCTTTTCGAGAAATAAAAAAAATCGTAAATTACCAAATTCGAGCGACAAAAGGCTCATGCAGATCGAAGGCGGCCGAGCGTCGCACATACGATGTAATCAAATCACTTCTGTACATGGACTAGAAGAAGATGCTATTGAACTTACATATATTTCAGTCTACATTATCCACCTACAATTTCGAGTAATACAAATAGAGATGTAATTTCGCCGGTATTATTAAAGTCGATCTCATATCACAGAGACATTGTCTTTGTCTTTTTTCAAGTTTAGGAATGGTTATTCCAGTGAGGCTTGAATTGTAGGATTCCAGCAAGATATAGCTGATATTTAAGATTCGTGAGATCAAATGGACTGTATCACGATTGACGTGTCCAAGGCCTTTGACAGACTTCTGGCAAAAATGATTGCAATTGGACTACATAAAAGAGTGGCTGAATGGGTGGCTAAATTTCTAGAAAATAGAACTCAGATAAGTAAAGTAGGTGAAGTGTTATCTGATCCTGTAATGATTAAGGGGGAAATTCCTCAAGGGAGTATTATTGGACCTTTATGTTTCATTATAGTATATAAATGATAGTAAAGAACTGGAGTCAGAGATAAGGCATTTTGGGGGATGATGTTATACAGTATAGAGTAATAATTGAATAAATAAGTTAAAACATTGTAAGCACCTGCATAAAGACCTCGACAATGTTGTGAGTTGGACCTCAGGCAATAGTATGATTATAAACGGGGCTAAAACTCAGGTTGTGAGTTTCACTAATAGGAAAAGCCCCTCAGTTTTTATTACTGCGTTGATGAGGTGAAAGTTCCTTGTGAATAGAATAGAATAGAATAGAATAGAATAGAATAGAATAGAATAGAATAGAATAGAATAGAATAGAATAGAATACTCCCGTCTCCCAGTTCCGGATCGCCTCAAACTGGGGAGAGAGCATTCGTTTGTTGCAGTTCATTAAGTTTGATACATGACTTACATTTCCTTCTCACAGTTATTTGACTATTACTATATTAAATAAAATTTATTTTGTCCTAGACGTTAACAATATTATATAGTCTAGGACAACATGTATCTTCCCCTTCCTTAGCTTATTTAATACAACAATTTCTATATTACTACATTTAATTTTAATTAAACCCTACTAGTGGTGTTAACTCTTTCAATATTTAAACATCTATCGTCTCCATTTAATATTAATTATAATATAAACTAGCTACTTATTACTATTTTCCGGCCGCACCATCATCCCTGGTGAGAGAAAGGCCACCTTCCCTGTGATGGCACGACCGGCCCTACCCATGGGGCCCAAAACAGGACCCCCGCTACCTCTACCAGATGACAGTGCAGCTCTCTCACCATTTTATTTGCGGCCGACCACTTGGGGCTGGAACCGGTCTCGTCCTGTTCCCCGCCTCGCTCATTCCTCATCACACATATATCTCCATCCTTCTTTGGGGTAGGCCCATCCCACCCCACCCTGTTACGAGTATGCCTTCCTCTCCTTTATCCATTTCCTATACATAAATAGTGAGAGAGCAGCACATGCCCTCATATAAACCACTAAGTGCCCTCAAAATATTTATTTCTCCGTACGTCAGTTCCCCTACATACTAACAATAGCAGTACTTTTAGTTAGTGCTAATCTCTTTTCATTTCTTTCTGCCACATGCTTCTTAAAATACAAAAACTTAGCTATTCTTCCTGGGGTGATCCATTCTTTATTTAACAATTTAGCTATTGTATAAAATTCCTTCTCTCTTTCTACTTTTTATTTATGTTCATCACCAAAATATTTAGTTCTCAGTGCATTTGTTCCCTTACATGTTCTCAATAAATAAGCCTTTTCCATTATTTCTCCACAGAATAAACAATGATTTTCATTATGGTTCTCTCTCAGTCCCTTATTTTTATATAACCCCATTAGCCACCACACCACACCTCTTAGTTCTCTATTTGGAATTCTTTCTTTTATTATTGACATGTTTTGAATAATTCCGCAAAATTCTGCTAGTGTTCTTTTGGTTTCACATTTTGCCCTAATCATCTGTTTCTCTATGTCCCTCACTCTAATAGTTAAATTTAATGAATCTCTTCTCTTTACTGTTCATCTCTATGTCTCATTATTCTCCTATTCCTATTTTATCTAGCAAAGTTTTCACTTTCGATAGGCAATAATCACTATCTAAGTGTTTCATCTTGTGTTGGTATGCTAGGTTCAATATTTCCCTCCCTTCTCCCCTTCCTAATCTTAACAAATATTTTATTACTTTCCTGCTTATGTCTGCTTGGATGCTGATATCTTCACATATACTTTTAGCTCCACTATTTGCTGTGCATTCTGGTAGATCCAATACTATTTTACATACTTTATTACTTATTACATCTAGTTCTTTTTTACCTACTTCGATACCCTATATTTCTACACCATACAGTGATCTTGATGCCACAACAGGATTAACAATATTTTTGTGTAGCTTGTATTCCATATTTGGCATCTTCCTTCTAAAGACCTTATACTTGATAGGGTGGCCAGTCCTTTCAATTTGGCACGTCTTATCTGTTCCTTCCACATCCCGTTCGATGTTATTATGATTCCCAGATATTCTAATATATTTACAACTTCTAATTCAACACCTTCTAACCACCAGCGCCTTTCGTTTCTCTTTGGTTTATTTACTCTTTTACAAACCATTACTTTTGTTTTCTTGATATTTATTTTCAAATTTCATGTACTACAGTATTCGGCCGTTTTCTTAAGACTATTTTGCATACCGACTGTCGTTAGTGAGAGTAGAAGGATGTCGTCTGTGAAGGCTAGGCCAGGAATTTCATTGTTTTTTTAAAAAAGGGCTTGTCCTATCCTCCTTCCCCTGACATTCCATTACATCATTAATAAAAAGCAAAAACAGAATTGGTGATAGTTTACATCCCTACTTAAGTCCAGTATTCGAGTGTATCCTGCCTACCATTAGATCTTCCTTTAATCGAGCATATCACTTCTGCGTATAATTCTTCTATGGCTTTAATCATTTTATTTGACATCCCCATCTCAGCCAGCTTCGCAACGACCGCCCGTCTGCTAACTGAATCAAAAGCTTTTTTGTAGGTCTATTGCAGCAATATATAATCTACCGCCTTTCCTCCTTATGTAATTTTCTATTAATGTTTTAATTATAAATATATTGTCTGTAGTTCTCATTCTTTTCCTGAATCCTGAATGGTACACTGAGAGTATAGAGTAATCATCTGCCCATTTTATAATACTTTTAGCTAAAATACCGATGTAAGTCTTACTGAGTGTATCCAACAAGGCAATACCCCTATAGTTGTTCGTGTTCGATCTTTACCCCTTTCTTTGATATATCGGGCAGATTACTCCTTCCTGCCAACATCTGGGAATTTTTCTGCCATCAAAGTTTTTGTTAAATATTTCAGTTATTATTTCTAGCATCTGGCTGTTATTTCCTATCTCTTTCCAAAATTCATACGTAATTCCATTAGCAGCACCTGATTTTCCGCCCTTCCCTTTTTTCAATGTATCTAGTACCTCCAGTACACCAGTCTCATTTTTCTTCCTTTCCCATGTGACTTTACCCTCTAATAACCCATTAAAATACGTTAACCACTCCTCATTGGATATGCTTACTTGATTACAGCTTTTATAATCTTTACATATTGTGCTAATTCTTTTCCATACTGTCTTAGTTTCGTTTTCTTTACAGTACTTATGTAATAATTTTGCCTTTTTGTCCTGCCAGTTCCTTTTTTCGCTTATTAAATCTTTGTGTTCCTTCCTCTTTTTACAAAAGTCTTCTCGTAAATCCTGAGATCCTTCATTTCTGTACATTTTCAATGCCTTGATCACTTGATTTTTCTTTTCTTTGCACTCCTCAGTATACCATACATTTTGTTTATATTGCCTTCTCTTACTCACAACCATTTTTTACCAGCTACTTCTATTGATCTTTCAAGCATTCTTATTACTTCATCTACGTTATTATCCCCTATCATATACTCAATACCTACCTTCAAAATTTCAAAGGTTTTACCCATATGGTAGTCCCCAAATTCGTCTTTCTGTTCCTCACTCCACCTGTAACTTACTAATTTTCTCTGTTCGTAGTTGAAATATTGTTTACCTTCTTGTTTACCTTCATCTCTCAGTAATCGAATAGCAACTGGTAAATGATGAGACGCTGTCCAATTTTTTTATCTGAATGTCCTTAATATAAGTTAAAGCCTCTCTAGATGCCAACACCAAGTCTATAATATTCCCTCCTGACTCGACTATGTATGTTAGGTTACCTGATTCGTCCCCCGGCCAGCCCCCATTCACTATGTACAATTCCTCTATCGCACGCATTTCCAGTAATTTCTCTCCATTTTGTTACACTCTTTGTCTTTGCTTTTCCTTCTTTCTATTAATATTTCATCAGTTTCTTTATCGTATTATGGATTATTTAAGCTAACCCTTGCGTTGAAATCACCCATTATAATTATTCCTGCTTCTTCATTTCCTAATTTAATCTGGTTTACAACATCAATAAGCTATTCAAAGAAGTTTTTTTTCTCAAACGGGTCCCCGATGGGTGGTTGTAACCAAAACCAATGAAAATCTCTCTCCCACTCTGGTTTCCTTTCTTTACTTTTACCCAGATAATTTCCTCACATCCCGATTCCCATAGATCTGCTTGCATATTTCGTCTTTTACGATCACTGATATCCCTTCCGGGTAACGCCCTTTCAGACTCCTTTTATGTTTCGTTCTACTCCAGACCTTAAAACCTGGTATTTGCACATTTTTGCTAGGAGACAACCAAGTCTCTACTATCCCAATAATCTCACTATCTCTCATTAGATCTATAAATTCCTCATTTCCCTGTTTGCCTAATATACCCTCGATATTTATTAATCCCACGACCCAGTCTAGTTATTTTTTCGTGGGTATATCTGATATCGCCAAGGCCTTACTTCTCGTCATTCGTGCTTTTTCTAACTGTATAATGGATCCACTTGGGGAGCTAACTATTTCCTCTTCTAACCCCCTAGCTTCCTTAGACCTTGTCAACCCTTTTTTGCCCAAATGTCTTTCAAACTTAACGTAGGCTTACGTTTCTTTTCTTCTTTCCTCCCTGTGATGTCTTGCCTCCTAGGGACCACCTCTTCTTCTTGAGTTAATCTCCTGAGTTAGTGATGCCTGGTTTCGATCGCCGCGTCATCCAGTTCACTGTCCCTGCTTTGTTGGTTGCCACACACACACCTGCTGACTCGGATTTACTGCCGTCACTCACTAGACCGCTGGCCTTCCGCATAGCTGACGCATCAGGGCAATGTCCCAGGTCGCGGACCTGACTAAAAGTCCATATCCTGCTCCAAGAATCGGCCGCTGTTATAAGTCTGTTTCCACGGTAAATGCTTTTAGGCCCGAGTGCCGCACCTTCCCTTGATGAAAACGTAGTGTTCGCATATTTCCCATTTCTTCTTGGTCCAATTCTTTCTTAATCCATATTTTTGTGTCCTTCAAGTTTTTCGTATTTTCCAATTTTTTCGAGTCTTCAAACTAGATACCATACATACTTTCACTGGTCTTTTTCCCATATTCCTTCCTAATCTAAAGGCACTATCGATATCACTCTCGTTGCACTCGACCTTCATACTCTCCTTGATTAGGGAAAGTATTCTGTCTAACATGTCGTTAAAGTTCTCTCTTTCTGTTTCTAACATTCCGTAGATTATTGTGTTTCTCTTCCTATCTTCCTTCGCTCGTGTCTTTTCCTTTTCTTCCAGGTTCCTTAACCTTTCTTCTAGCTCCAGTACTTTCGTCCTCATTCCACCTATTCCGTTTTTATTCTGCAGTACGCTCTCTTTTGATATCCTCGACTTCTGATTGTATGAATGTCTTCAAATCCTTGAATTCATTTTTTTCTTCCGTTAACATTTCCTTGGTCTTCTTCGCTTGGCATTCTTGCATGGCCTCCTTGAGCTTCTCATGACAGCGCAGGGCCAGGATTTAGCTCCACTCCACCGATCACTAGTAGCACCATCACCACCACTAATGAAAATACTATTTGTGTAATGTTGAAACTGTTTTTCAGCATTTGAGATGATTTCGCCTTCCATCTGCCCAGCCATCTGCTTATAGTACACCTGTATTGATCAATTGAAACTCCCATGTTAGCACACTACTATACTTTTCACACGTTCAGCACTACGTCCGCTCACCTCGCGAGCTGAATTGCAACTATGAAAGTTCCTTGTGGGGATCAGTGTAAGTACCTGGGTGTTAATATAAAGAAAAATCGTCACTGGAGTAATCACATAAATGGGATCTTAAATAAAGGGTACATGGTTATGAAGGTATTTAGGGTCATAGTAAGGAAGTAAAGGAGAGGACATACGCAGTACGTCTCTGATAAGACCCCAACTAGAGCATGGTTCCAGTGTATGGAACCCTCACCAGGATTACTTGATTCGAGAACTGAAAAAAATCCAAAGAAAAGCAGCTCGATCTGTTCTGGGTGATTTCCGACACAAGAACAGCGTTACCATAATGTTGCAAAGTTTGAGCTGTCAGTGGAAAGATGGCGTGGAACGAAACTAGTAGACGAATAATTTTGAATGGTGTTTTTAAAAGTAGGAAAGATCACAATATAAAGATAAAGTCGGAATTCAAGAGGACAAACTGGGGCAAATATTCAATAGGAAGAGGACTTAGGGATTGAAATAATTTACCGAGGGAGATGTTCAATGAATTTCCAATTTCTTTGCAAGTGTTTAAGAAAAGACTAGGTAAACAACAGGTAAGGAATCTGCCACCTGGGTGACTGCCCTAAATGCAGATCAGTGGTGACTGATTGATGATAGAAGATATATACATTTGTTTACAATTAAGAAATAACACATTAAAAATACCTATTACTTAGCACAGCGCTGTTGCATTTCCTTATAAAAGATGAAACATGGCTTCAGACACGGTTTTGAATAAATATGAGACAATTGTAATGTCTCATAGGCGTAGATCGTAAGCCTCTACAAGAATTCTCGATGATATCGGATCGAATCCCATACTGTATACTACATACTGTACCTTATGGTGTAAACCTGCAGTATCAGTCGCAATCTTTGCGAAAGGAAGCCATCTCCGCTATCTTCGGGAATTCCTGAACATTTTTAATGTACATAACCTCTATCCACATGCTGCCAAACGCCCTATGGCTACAGTCGCTACACAACTAAACATGGCTGACATTTACACGTATCGAATATGCATCTTCTACAGAGATGTAGTGTTGGTAACCTCTGAATAGACGCATTCTGCTAACCTCTGAATATAAGCGGAGAATGTACTAGCATTTTACAAACTCTTATTCTATCATGGTCGAAACGATGTCTGTAATATTACAGCACTTTAAAATAGCAGTACACAACACTGGAAAAAAACATGCTTAATGAAGCACGTGATGTTTCGGCATCCCGACA
Source organism: Anabrus simplex (assembly GCF_040414725.1). Taxonomy (NCBI): domain Eukaryota; kingdom Metazoa; phylum Arthropoda; class Insecta; order Orthoptera; family Tettigoniidae; genus Anabrus; species Anabrus simplex. The sequence continues at coordinate 233,834,521 of NC_090271.1, forward strand.
ACGGATCTTCCAGTATTTTAGTTCGTACTGGACCACCGCAATGGTTTGGTCGCCTCAGCCTGACGTCTGTGCTGGCCGCTCCACTGCAGGTGACGTGGAAGCAGAATCTTTCGTGAGGAGTCGAGTTCCCAGGAGAGTGATGAGGGCAGCACCTGCCGGGGCCGTCAGCAGGATAGCCATGACGGACAAGGTGAGCACCTGACTGGCAACGTGCGCTTCTTCCTGCCGGCCGAGCGTTCGCACCATGTCGAGGGCGACGGGACCCAGGGCCGCCTGAAACATAGACACGCTCTGATCACATACATTCCTCTCGTCAAGTGAAGCTGCATACCGTTACTGAGCCAGCCAGCTCCTTCCTTAAACCAGCCCATTCATGCATGCAAAGATACACTGTAAAGAGTATTTTTATTTTACTCAGATTATTAAAGAGAATAGGCAACTTATTTTGATAAGGATTACGTGATTACGGTGTGTATAATATTACAACTATTAATATGAGAGTTAGCAGGACAAAAACACCTTTTTTTTGCTAATTATTTTACGTCGCACCGACACAGATAGGTCTTACGGCGACGATGGGACAGGAAAGGGTTAGAAGTGGGAAGGAAGCGGCCGTGGCCTTAATTAAGGTACAGCCCCAGCATTTGCCTGGTGTGAAAATGGGAAACCACGGAAAACCATTTTCAGGGCTGCCGACAGTGGGGTTCGAACCTACTATCTCCCGAATACTAGATACTGGCCGCACTTAAGCGACTGCAGCTATCGAGCTCGGTAAAAAAAAAACCACCTTTTACCTTCACCCTCGAGGGAGAGAATATTGAATGTGTGAATACCTTGAAATATCTGGGGAGTACAATATCAAATGAAGGAAGTGCCGAGAACGAAGTGTTTAACAGGGTGAAAAAAGGATCCGACTTCTTATATCAAGTACTGAATATAGTATGGGACAAGGGAGTTCCTCAGAGGGCTAAACAGACCCTGTTTAAAACTTATCTCCTGCCCATCATGACGTATAGTCTGGAGAGTTATGTCGTACATAAAAGAGAATTAAGTCAATTGCAAGCTTGTGAAATGAAGTTCCTTAGATCAGCTGTGCAGAAAACAAGGAAGGACAGAATTAGGAATGATCAGATATGAAGAGACCTGCAGGTGACTCCGACCATGGAAGAAAGGCTACGTGTTGCAAGACTGAAGTGGCTCGAACACGTTAAGCTGGTGCAGGCGATTCCAACACAAAGGAAGTATTTTGAAAATATCAGATAAGAGAAGACGTAGAGAAGAGAGGAGAAACATGGGATGTCCGAGAGAGAAAAGAAGCATACCAGAACCGCAATAAATGAAGGCACATCGTTCTTGAACAACCTACCCGGCTCGCTGGAAAGAAGTCATTATGATTATGATGATGATGACGATACCACACTTTAAAGTCCTACTGCTTCTGAGGCTGATTTATTTTATTACGAACAATTAGAGAACAACGCTTATTGAGGCTTCTTTTTACAGATAAGTAAACTTTATATACCATAGCGTACTCCTTTCTTATGATCTCCAGTTCTTCCACACGTACTAGGCCAGTGTAAACTAATAAAGTTACAACAGCTACAACAGTACTTATGTCTAGAAAAAGCATGTCATCTGCGTACACATGAGAGCCATTATGTCTTATTACGAGAGATAATCCCATGACATCATCGAAAATAGGAGAGGTTCTAGCACAGACCCTTGGAGTGCTCTGTATTTAACAGTTTGCCTAAATTGTCGCCAGTTGAAAAGCACTGTTTTGATTTGAGTGTGATGTCGCACAACCACTTTCTACGAGTGTGGATAAACACACGACGTCCTGCGGCGACAGAGATACCATTATCATGGTAACATTGGCCTCGAGGTTTAAGAGAACTGAAAATCGCAGATAGCGGTTATCGCACAAGAACATAAGAGGTAAGGCTTCAGCACTCCCATTATTCCTCGTCCGAAACACATTATTCCCGCAGGGAAATACCCCTTGCAAAACTAAGGAAAGCGGTTACTTCTTTAAATAGAGTGAAGGCAGATGGAAGGCAACAGGGCGCGGATATATCTGTAACGAATATTTGTTATGATTCTCACGGTGTCATGTCTTTCATTGGCAGCTAATTGGTAAAGGAAAGGAATCGGCTCTGTATCAAAAAAGTTATATTGGTGAAAAATACTGGCATTTCCAAAGAATCAGTTACTATGAACATCATGAACGCTTGTGACTGATTATAGTAGTTCTGAATAGTATGCTACTTTTACCATACCATCAAAGGACTAAAGTTATAAAAGGTGAATTCTGTGACTTGGTTCTAAAAGGGCCAATGCCACTTTTTAAATATCGAAATTGAGATAGTAACATAAGCAATTTTGCTCTAATCACCTTTAGGTTGCCTATATGGCGTTGTGCGCTCACCAGCCGCTAGATGGTACCGTTTTCTTCGTCTGTAGTAGGTTTGAGCGTTATCAGATCAGTACAGCGTGCGCTGTTGCGACGTAAAGATGGCCGCGCCACTCTCTGGTTGCACCAAGGAAGTACAGCGTTCCGTAATCCTTTTCTTGTGGTATGAGGGTGTATTAGGAGCGGAAATTCATAGAAAAGTCACTCGTCTGTTATTCAGGATCATATCACGCACTTGTTCAATATTGGTATCATTTACGGCTGCAGATGGACGCCCCGATCTTTCCTCTTCCATCACGTTCGTGAGACCCATTTTGAACTGTTCAATTCACTGGTAAACACTTCTATGTGGCAAAACATTGTACTCGTATTGTCCTGAAAGTCTTCGATGAATTTCCGTTCCTGATACACACTCAGACCACAAAAAACGGATTACGGAACGCTGTCCTTCTTTGGTGCAAACAGAGAGTGGTGCGGCCATCTTTACGTCGCAACAGCGCAATCTGTACTGATCTGATAACGCTGAAACCTACCACTTAGACATAGACAACGGTGCCATCTAGCGGCTGGTGAGCGCACAACGCCATAGAGGCAACCTAAAGACAATTAGAGCAAAATTGTAGATACTTATTGACTTGCCTACGTTAATTTTGTTATGAATTGTTATAACCATTAAAACTATGCGGCATCAAATCGAAAGACCTTCCCCACGCTTCTTCAGAGGCCAAAAGCCATTAATTACCATTAAAACAACTTTCCCTGATGAAGCAGAAGCAATTATTAATTTCACAGGCACATATTTTTGTCTAGTTTTCTTTATAGGTTTCTTAAGCAAACCCTTGTGTACAGAACCATCTCCACAAACTGTCAAAAGAGTTGCCTTTCACTCCTTATGCAAACAAAGCTGAACGGAGCCTTGAGCGAAAGAGTTACCCTGTTTATCACAACACTCTTTATGAAGTCTAGATATATGCAATGGATTTTCTCCAACCTGTTGTTTATGTAGTAATCTCTTGTTCCTTAAAATATGTCCAAACCATTCCGACAGTCTTCTTTGAATTATGGCAGTAAGTATGGTTTATATATGTAATTTTCACTGTGGCATATTCCACAGATTATCGCTGCTGGATGATGTGTCAGTTAACGAGTTCGTGAGGATATGACAGATAAAAGATAATTCTGGTCTTAGTGTACTTAATAAGAAATTAAGTGTCCATTGATAAGTTTATATGGAGTGAGAATTACTACAAACTGCAGACAAAAATGTTGGATTCTGCTTGTGTTATTGAAGTTTGGTTGGCAGCTCTGACATGTTCGAAAATTTTAAAATGTCGCTATAAGTGAACAGAAATTAAAACGGAAAAATAATGACGGAAATTTAAAAAACATTTACCGATGTACACAACTGAAAATGTCACTTAAAGGGCGTCTGCCACCAGATCAGTGCTCTTTAAAGTGTTCACAGCAATTTGTCTTTTCCTAGGTTTATGAGTTGTATTTGCTTCCGGTAGCAAAGTATCATCCATCACAACTTGGGGGAAACAAGCGAGAAAGCACGGCTGAGGCTATCCAAACCTATCCAAATCGTGTCACCCTGTAGTGAAACTTCTACATCAACAAGGACTCTAATAAAAATAAGAGTTAAATTATCTTACAAGGATGCTCCTAATTTTGTGACCCTAATTTTTGTGTATTAGTTGTAAAACGTTTACGATGAGCCCTACTAATTACTGAGCAGTTCTCAATTGGGACTAAATGCGTAGTCTATGTTATCCTTACCTGGACTGTTGCTTTGGGGAACCAGGCCAGAGAGACGAAGAGCTTCTCCTTCCACGTGAGGTTTCCACCGAATGCTACCACCACGGAGATGAAGATTCGGCACTGAAACATTTACAATACATACGTGTACTGATAAACCTTAACACAGAACAGTAGGTCGCCATATTTTTGTTAGGTATTATCGCGACGATGGAATACGGCAAGGCTAGGGTTAGAATCCATCATCTCCCGAGTGCTACGTGGCCCCAACTTGCTCGGTATTCATGAGCAGCTCCCTCTTTATCGAAAGTCGACAGAGGTATTGTGGCACTTCATGTTCAGCCAAAAAGCGCCTAACACTAGAGTAGAATGGAAAGCCGAAATTGACTCTAATACAGGGTGGATGGCGCCAAATCTAACTGCTTACAAATGGTAGCTGAGGCTATAGGTTTATTATTATTATTATTATTATTATTATTATTATTATTATTATTATTATTATTATTACCGAAACGGAAATGTCACCGCGACATTCATTATCAAAGTATTTCTGGCGCAACACGTAACAACACCTATACGAGAGGTTTGGAAAGACCGCTGTGCGCGCGGGTGACGGGTGTAGTAGCTAGGCACACAATCCGCTCGCTGCAGGAGAGCCAGCCAAGGACAGATGACGTAGCCATCGAACATTCCATTCCTTCCATCTCATTATCTTCAGAACCGGATGCGATATAAAATTTCTGATCACATCATCGTGTAGCCCTTAATAACAAAGGATAATATACCAAATTTCATCAAAATCGGCGGTGGGATAATCGAGTAATAGAATGTAGAAGATTGTCGAATTTGAAACCACACTGCCCGGTCTACGGATATAAAAGGAGCTCGTTGAGTTCGCTTAAGTCAGTATCTGCGTGTATTCCCAGCTGCCACAGTGTGCGAGTCAGCTGTGGAGATATCTATTCGAGGTCGTTACTCTGTCCAGCAGACTGCCGACGATAGTTGTGTTAACAATTACACGTGTTCGTGTCTAAATTTCTAAGTGTCGGAGGTAAAAACTTTGGACTCTATTTTGTGTGAGATAGACTATCTCGAGTCGTCAATAGTTAATAGACTTGTATATTGAAATGGAAAAGCTCGAGTAATTAACATTCTTTCTTCGAGCGAATGTCCGACTCGTTGGCTGAACGATCAGCGTACTGGCCTTCGGTTCAGAGGGTCCCGGGTTCGATTCCCTGCCGGGTCGGGGATGTTAACCTTAATTGGTTAATTCCAATAGCACGGGGGTGGGTGTATGTGTTGTCTTCATCATCATTTCATTCTCATCACGACGCGCAGGTCGCCTACTGGCGTCAAATAGAAAGACCTGCACCTGGCGAGCCGCACCCGTCCTGGGATATCCCGGCACTAAAAGCCATACGACATTTCATTTCGAGCGAATAATCGTGAATTATTATTGACTTGCATAACCTGTAACATAATAGTAACAGTATTTATTCCGTAAAAACTGTGCTTTAATTTATTTCACAAGACTGTTCCTCAATGACAGAATTTGTTCCGCAAAATCTGTGCTTTAAATTATTTTAGTAAGACTGCGCCTTGGTGTCAGAAAAGGTTTAAGACTTTTTGAACTGTGATACTCTATTTGAGTTACGTCGACAAGTGTATTGAACGACCATTGTTTCATTTCTTGAACTGTGTTAATTTTCCTTTTCATTACAAACTGTGATACTCCATTAATTTGAGTTACGTCGACAAGTGCATCGAACGACTATAATTGTATTTACGTTGAACTTTGTTAATCTCTTTCTTTCATGGTGAACTGTGGAACTTGTAGATTCTACGAACTGTGTTGTGTAATAATATTCAGTGCAGTGGGGTAAAGAAGTCTCGTATTAGATCTCATTGACATTCTGTACGATGCCTATACACTTCTTTACTCCCTTTATGGGATTTCAATGTAATTAAATTCTAAATTAATTATTCCACATTGCATGCAAACGGTCCTCAGGCGCCAGACTCTCGGGTTTGATCCCAGTACTTCAAGATACGTCAACCTCCGTGGGATAACGTCGTGCCATGGTGCTGAGAGGAGATCCATGGTGAGGGGGAAGGAGTCCGACAACGCCGGATATCGCCGGCGCCGACGCCGAGGGACAGCGTCTCTTCCAACTACTGCTTGGACTTTCTAACATTCATCCTTCAGGTATGTAAAAGGTGATGCATTTTTGTCTAATATGAATAAACAAGGAGTTTAATTAAAAAATAACTTATTCAAATACCCTTTTCTCTGTGGTTCCTAACATGGCCCGTACACGTCCTGGCGTCAACCCATGCTCTCCGCTGAAGTTAAAGTACGGGCGTTCCGGTTACATTATTATTATTTTATTATTATTATTATTGTTATTATTATTATTATTATTATTATTATTATTATTATTATTATTATTATTATTATTATTATTTCTTTCCTTCTTTCTTTCTTAATCTGTTTACCCTCCAGGGTTGGTTTCCCTCGGACTCAGCGATGGATCACACCTCTACCACCTCAAGGGCAATGTCCTGGAGCGTGAGACTTTGGGTCGGGGAATAACATTGGGGTGGAGGACAAGTACCTCGCCCAGGTGGCCTCACCTATTAAACTGAACAGGGACCTTATGAGGGGAGGAGAAAATTGCAAGGGATAGACAATTTTACAATATTGGATTTATGAGCTTCTTCGGTACAACGTACATGGAAGAAGTACTATTTAGTACATGCGCACATATGCTCCATACATACCGGAATATACGGTACATACGTTGTTGATAAATAAATTTGACAGATATTTAGAGGATATTTACTATACATAAATAGTCAAACTTAGCCTCCGTGGCTCAGGCCGCAGCACGTCGTTCCCCCACCACTGGGTTCCGAGGTTCAAATCCCGGTCACTCTATGTAAGACTTGTGCTAGACAAAGCGGAGGCGGGGTAGGTTTTTCTCCGGGTACTCTGGATTTCCCTGTCATCTTTCATTCCAGCAACACTCTCCATTATCATTTCATTTCATCTTGTCAGTCATTAATCATTGCTCCAGAGGAGTGCGACAGGCTTCGACAGCCGTCAAAATTCCTATCTTCAGTCCATCCCTGACCCGATCACTGACTTGAAAACAGGTTGAAGGTTTTCATTCAAATAGTCAAAATTATTAGTGGACGATTTTCGTTAGTCCTCTGTATATGGTGGATGGCTCGTGCCAATAAACTTCCTTGCTATATGGCAAGTGGCCAGGATGGCTGCTTTTTTTTTGTTGTAATTCTCTGTGTGAGGGTGGAAACTAAGTGTTTCAATGCTCCTGTGTAGTGTCTTTGGTATAATACCATTACATTCAATCACTACTGGAATGATGATAACATTGTTGAATTTCCACATGGTTTCTGTTTCTGTGGACAGATCTATGTACTTGGAAATCTTATCTGTGTGTGTTAATTGGAGTTTGAGAGGATTAGGGCATGCTATGTCAAGTATGAAGCAGATTTTCGGCTTTTATGTTTATCATCATCATCATCATCATCTGTTTACCCTCCAGGTTCGGTTTTTCCCTCGGACTTAGCGAGGGATCCCACCTCTACCGCCTCAAGGGCAGTGTCCTGGAGTTTTATGTTTATATCTCGTCTATTGCAGGTAAGTTTTATCAGAGATGGCACTTCTACCCCAGTAAAGTTTGAAATTTTCACTTTTCAAGACTGATTGGGGTTTGTACTTCCAATATGTTGTAGTACAATGGATTCGGTAATTTTGTCGGGCTAATTTATGGTGAATGATTTTTGCAATTTGGTCATATCAGTACTCGTAGTCTGTATTTGCCATTAAGCGACAACCTGAGGTTATGTGCTGGATGGTTTCTGGAGATGTATTACATCGTCGGCATTGATCTGTTTCGTTTGAAGATCCTTAAAATTAGTTGTAGTCCACTTTATGACTCCAAATGAGTATACGAGAATGCAGTATATGCTTTCTGTAGTTCCTTGTGGCAATGACTTGATCTTGTACGGCGAACATGTTTCTGGGTATATATCGGAGTGTGTCAGCCACTCATGCGACGCTTTTATGTCAATATATGGCTGATCTAACTCATTTGGGTACCATCCTGAAGAGGTTTTTTTTTCCACAGAGCGATCTTTTCCTCATTTGTGGAGATTGAAATTGTAAGTGAAGCCTGAGCGCTTAGTTTGAGGGGTGTAAAACCGTTATCTCATGCAACCATTGCACTACGTAGGGCAGAGGTTTCTGAATTATGTTTGAAGAAGCTTTTTAGTGATACAATTTGTTCACTGTGTAATTTATTAAGGTCTATCAGTCCACGACCACCATCAGAACGTGGCAGAGTGAGCCTTTCTGAGGCTGATTTTGGATTATGCATATGGTGTTATGGTCAGTCACACACTCACTTCCGTTTGAAGAGTAGTCCACTTTAAACTCCAGATGAGTATATGAGAACAGGTAGGGCAAACGTATTGATGACCTCAACGATGATTTTTCCTATGAGCTTAGAACGCACGATTCGTCTAACTCGTTGAATATACACTGACTGACAGAGCAAATGCAACACCAAGAAGGAGTGGTCAGAACTTTATGCCAATTGCAGGGTAGACTGACGTCACTGAGGTATGCTCATGATGTGAAATGCGCCGCTGTGCTGCGCACGTAGCGAACGATAAATGGGACACGGCGTTGGCGAATGGCCCACTTCGTACCGTGATTTCTCAGCCGACAGTCATTGTAGAACGTGTTGTCGTGTGCCACAGGACACGTGTATAGCTAAGAATGCCAGGCCGCCGTCAACGGAGGCATTTCTAGCAGACAGACGACTTTACGAGGGGTATGGTGATCGGGCTGAGAAGGGCAGGTTGGTCGCTTCGTCAAATCGCAGCCGATACCCATAGGGATGTGTCCACGGTGCAGCGCCTGTGGCGAAGATGGTTGGCGCAGGGACATGTGGCACGTGCGAGGGGTCCAGGCGCAGCCCGAGTGACGTCAGCACGCGAGGATCGGCGCATCCGCCGCCAAGCGGTGGCAGCCCCGCACGCCACGTCAACCGCCATTCTTCAGCATGTGCAAGACACCCTGGCTGTTCCAATATCGACCAGAACAATTTCCCGTCGATTGGTTGAAGGAGGCCTGCACTCCCGGCGTCCGCTCAGAAGACTACCATTGACTCCACAGCATAGACGTGCACGCCTGGCATGGTGCCGGGCTAGAGCGACTTGGATGAGGGAATGGCGGAACGTCGTGTTCTCCGATGAGTCACGCTTCTGTTCTGTCAGTGATAGTCAGCGCAGACGAGTGTGGCGTCGGCGTGGAGAAAGGTCAAATCCGGCAGTAACTGTGGAGCGCCCTACCGCTAGACAACGCGGCATCATGGTTTGGGGCGCTATTGCGTATGATTCCACGTCACCTCTAGTGCGTATTCAAGGCACGTTAAATGCCCACCGCTACGTGCAGCATGTGCTGCGGCCGGTGGCACTCCCGTACCTTCAGGGGCTGCCCAATGCTCTGTTTCAGCAGGATAATGCCCGCCCACACACTGATCGCATCTCCCAACAGGCTTTACGAGGTGTACAGATGCTTCTGTGGCCAGCGTACTCTCCGGATCTCTCACCAATCGAACACGTGTGGGATCTCATTGGACGCCGTTTGCAAACTCTGCCCCAGCCTCGTACGGACGACAAACTGTGGCAAATGGTTGACAGAGAATGGAGAACCATCCCTCAGGACACCATCCGCACTCTTATTGACTCTGTACCTCGACGTGTTTCTGCGTGCATCGCCGCTCGCGGTGGTCCTACATCCTACTGAGTCGATGCCGTGCGCATTGTGTAACCTGCATATCGGTTTGAAATAAACATCAATTATTCGTCCGTGCCGTCTCTGTTTTTTTCCCCAACTTTCATCCCTTTCGAACCACTCTTTCTTGGTGTTGCATTTGCTCTGTCAGTCAGCGTATGTCAATCCCAATGCCTGTTTTATTTCATTGTGTTGAATCCTTGCTGACTGGTTGTATCCAAGATATCGATATGTTTCATTTGTTGTTAGTGGTGAAATATATGTTGCTTCAGAGTAGATGCTTTGTGATGAGAAAGAGCCCCTCCTTATTGTCTGAGTAGCACATTTATCGAGTCCAAATTTCATGCAAATATCTGTGGAGAAATTGTGGGTAATTGAAACAAGGTGTGTAAGATTTTGTAGAGTGTTCTTCGCTTATTTTTATGGTGAATACATAGGTTGTTGAAGTTAGTAAATCTGAACGTGGGCTCATAGCAAGACAAAACCATAGCGGACTGAGGGAATCCCTTTGTAAAATGCATCTTTTAAATGGTATGAGGTCAGTTATCACATATTCTTCTCCATTGTGGAGATCAATAGTAGTTTTCCAAGTTTCGATGGTAATTGCTAGGGATGTCAACGTTTTAGAATCAACTTTGTATATTCTAAGGACCTCAACAAGCCAGTAATGTGGCACTGTGTCAAATGCCTTTCTGTAATCTATGAAACAAGTGTGAAAATTTCGGTTGTTGCATGATTATACCATCAATTGTTCTTTACAGCCTTTTGTGAACCGTTTGCAGTCCTTTTGTTCCTTAGCGATGATGGCACTGTCCTTGCAATGCTTCTGGATTCTATTTGCTATCAGTGATGTTATAATCTGAGGGGCTGCCTGGCCGAGGCGGTAAAGGCGTGCTCGGTTCGCCTGGAAGGACGTGGGTTTGAATCCCCGTCAGGAAGTCGTAAAATTTAAGAAACGAGATTTCCACTTCCGGAGGTGCATATGGCCCTGAGGTTCACTCAGCCTACACCAAAAATGAGTACCAGGTTAATTCCTGGGGGCAAAGGAGGCCGGGCGTATTGCCAACTACTCTACCCCATCACGTGCCGAGGTTAACAATGGTGGAAGCCTTTACCTTCCACTCCTCCAGGGGCCTTCATGGCCTGTACGGAGGTGACTTTGCTTTTTGATGTTATAATTTTATATAGAGTTGTTAGGCAAGTGATTGACCGGTAGTTAGCTGGATCAGCCGTGTTGTTATTTTTAGATTTTAGGTACGTAATTTCTGTAGTGAGAAAGTGTGGGAGGGCATTTGGTTTACTGATAAAAATTTGTATGTGATAGGTAAGTAAGGCCGCCTCTGTGGTGTAGTGGTTAGCGTGATTAGCTGCCACCCCTGGAGGTCCGGGTTCGATTCCCGGCTCTGCCACGAAATTTGAAAAGTGGTACGAGGGCTGGAACGGGGTCCACTCAGCCTCGGGAGGTCAACTGAGTAGAGGTGGGTTCGATTCCCACCTCAGCCATCCTCGAAGTGGTTTTCCGTGGTTTCCCACTTCTCCTCCAGGCGAATGCCGGGATGGTACCTAACTTAAGGCCACGGCTGCTTCCTTCCCTCTTCCTTGCCTATCCCATCCGGTCTTCCCATCCCTCCACAAGGCCCCTGTTCAGCATAGCAGGTGAGGCCGCCTGGGCGAGGTACTGGTCATACTCCCCAGTTGTATCCCACGACCAAGAGTCTGAAGCTCCAGGACACTGCCCTTGAGGCGGTAGAGGTGGGATCCCTCGCTGAGTCCGAGGGAGAAACCGAACCTGGAGGGTAAACAGATGATGATGATGATGATGATGATAGGTAAGTAACCATCTGGCACACTAGGGAATTTCTTATAGTAGTAATTGTGTATACGGTCTATTCCTGGGGTCTTCCAATTGTGTACATTGTTAATCGCTGTTACAACTTCCTCTAATGTGAAATCTGCTTGGGCCATGCTTTCAATATTCTCAGCTTTTTTTCTTGATAGTTTTAAGCCAATGTGCCTCTACATTATGTTTTATGGGTGCATCCCATTTAACCACTATTCTCTTATGCTCTTCGCAGTTGGTATCCCATTGCTATTCTGCATGTTAGGTGTCTCAAGTGTCCTAAGTTTGTTGTAAAATAGTTTCCCATTCCTATTAAAAAGAGAATTTTTCCTTTCTTTCTGTTGCCGTAGTAGAGCGCTTGAGGCGTTTAGCGAGGGCAGTTAGTTTTTACTTCATTGTGTCTAGATGTTCGGTAATGAGAGAGTTTTCTGCATCTTTAGCAGAGTGGCTTTTGGTAATCCTCAATAGTTTCCTTACGCGACTGCAAAGCCGAGGACTTCGATGACTATTGGTGTATTGACTAAGTCGACTGATGTTCTGACGTAGGTCTTCAATTCGTGATTTGATTCGGCACTGCCATGATGGTTCTCTAGGTATTTGGTTCATTGATCTATTTTCAGACCTAACTTTTCCCCCATTTGCCTCCATTGCTGACACTGCAGCACAGTAGATTGCAGTATGTACCTGGAGGAATGTGTTTATAAATATGTTGGTAGAATGTTTGTATTCAACTTTTCGATCGTGTATAAGAGATTGTATAGTTCAGTTTCACAGTATATTAATATAGCGCAGCACGGTTTGGTACAGAAACGCTCTACCGTGTCCAGTATGGTGGTGTATATCAATTTCATTTCAGAATCTCTGGATAGGAGGTAACAAGTGGATGTTGTTTACACGGACTTCTCCAAAGCGTTTGATTCAGTTCAACATGGTGCTCTACTAATCAAATTGTCAGCATATGGGATAGGAGGAAGCGCTTTGGAGTGGATTAGAAGCTATCTCACTAACAGGGTTTGCGTAGTAAAAGCTGATGATATGATGTCAAAGCCGGTACCACCCTACTTCAGGTGTCCCTCAAGGCTCTTTACTGGGCCCTCTTTTCTTTGTCATATCCATAAATGATATAACATCAGTTATACAACACTGTAATTTTTTTCTCTATGCTGACGACCTAAAGATATTTAAGGTGATAAATAGTGATTTGGACTGTAAGTTGCTACAGTTTGACTTAAATCTCCTAAGTAACTGGTGTAAAAAGTGGCTGCTTGATTTGAATACTTCAAAATTCAGCGCAATTACATTTTTACGTAAGTTGGAACCTGTAAATTACCCTTACCGTTTATGCAATTTCTATAGCTCGTGTGAACGAAATAAATGATCTTGGTGTGACACTTTCAAACTGTTACGGTCTTTTCTTCGAGAAACATTTAGACAAGATTTCTAGGAAAGGGTTTAAATTACTTGACTTTCTTAAAAGAAGCTGTGCCGAATTTGTTTTCCCTAGAACTCTAATAACTTTGTTTTGCTCCCTAATCAGGCCATCGTTAGAATACTGTTGCGAGGTGTGGCTGCCTTCTCAGCAGTATTTAATACAAAAATTGGAAAGAGTCCAAATAAGGTTCATGAAATGGACCAGTTAGAAAGGTTTGGGCATGTCTCTCTCTTCGTCGGATTACGAGTCTTTTTGTGAGACTATGAGCATGAGGACATTGCACTCACGCCGCAGATGTGTAAATGCCCTCAGCTATTTAAGGAGGTTTAGTTTATTTATTTATTTATTTATTTATTTATTTATTTATTTATTTATTTATTTATTTATTTATTTATTTATTTATTTATTTATTTATTTATTTATTTAAGGTTTTGAAATATGCATATATAAAGGTCTCTATATTTAGTTTGAACTTGGTTATTATTTTAGGAAATTAGTGTTATTTATTTAAGGTGTATTTGTTGTATATTATGTTTTATTGAATCATCTTTAATTGGGAAACAACCTGTTGATGATAAATAATTCTATTCTATTCTATTCTATTCTATTCTATTCTATTCTATTCTATTCTATTCTATTCTATTCTATTCTATTTAAACCCAATAAGTGCCCTTTCGAATTCATCTTATATTTCAGTTTGCCGTTCATTTTCTGCATTCTGTTGGTATGTGTAAACTTCGGTTTCTTGGAGATTTTGTGGGGCCATGGTGTTGGTGTAGGGTGCGTCTTTTGTTCATCTCGGTGATCCAGGTCCCTTACAACGAAATATTTTGTCCGAGCTAATTCATGTCTGACCGGTGTCTGTGTCTGTTGTGCCTGTTTCTGTATTTACCATTTTCGTTCATCGGGCCCAAGACTTTCCTTGGCTCCTAGTTTTCTATCAAATGTTTGTTACTTACTCATCGCGAAGCATTCTGCTGCCTACAGGACCTCGGCGTTTATTTTACTGTAGCTCTCTTTGCTTAGTTGGTATGCCATATACGTCTTGTTGATCCCGGATATGTTATGCTCTATGCACTCCCGTGCTCCACTGCTAGCTCTCTGATATTCGATATGAATTTTGTTTTCTCGAAGATCTGGAGACTGGCCTTTGCTGCTTGTGGTTTTAATTGCCTCATTTGCTTCCTCACTGTTCCAATGAAATAGGAAAAATCGCAAGATCATCTACAAATGCTAGACAATCGATTCCCATGTTCTTACTCTCAGACATCACCGTTTTCAATACCGTCTTTACTCAATTCTTAGCGCTGCTCGCGGATCACTTTCTCAAGCATTATTATTATTATTATTATTATTATTATTATTATTATTATTATTATTATTAACAAAATATTGTGGTTGTACCTTAATTAAGGCCACGGCCGCTTCCTTCCCACTCCAAGCCCTTTCCTATCCCATCGTCAATATCATCATCATCATCATCTGTTTACCCTCCAGGTTCGGTTTTTCCCTCGGACTTAGCGAGGGATCCCACCTCTACCGCCTCAAGGGCAGTGTCCTCGAGCTTCAGACTCTTGGTCGGGGATACAACTGGGGAGTATGACCAGTACCTCGCCCAGGCGGCCTCACCTGCTATGCTGAACAGGGGCCTTGTGGAGGGATGGGAAGATTGGAAGGGATAGGCAAGGAAGAGGGAAGGAAGCGGCCGTGGCCTTAAGTTAGGTACCATCCCGGCATTCGCCTGGAGGAGAAGTGGGAAACCACGGAAAACCACTTCCAGGATGGCTGAGGTGGGAATCGAACCCACCTCTACTCAGTTGACCTCCCGAGGCTGAGTGGACCCCGTTCCAGCCCTCGTACCACTTTTCAAATTTCGTGGCAGAGCCGGGAATCGAACCCGGGCCTCCGGGGGTGGCAGCTAATCACGCTAACCACTACACCACAGAGGCGGACCCATCGTCAATATAATTATTAAATTAATGTAGTAATGGTCCACCTTTCAATACTATAATATGTAATATTCTAAATTACATCAATTAATTAGGGACTAGTTTCGGTCGAGGCTGGCCATCTTCAGCCTTAATGTAAAACATCTAATAACTAAACAAACGTACATGCACACAATTGACATAAAACCGACTCGTTGGCTGAATGGTCAGCGTACTGGCCTTCGGTTCAGAGGGTCCCGGGTTCGATTCCCGGCCGGGTCGGGGATTTTAATCTTCATTGGTTAATTCCAATGGCCTGGGGTCTGGGTGTTTGTGCTGTCCCCAACATCCCTGCAACTCACACATCAAACATAACACTATCCTCCACCACAATTACACGCAGTTAGCTCACATGGCAGATGCCGCCCACCCTCATCGGAGGGTCTACCTTACAAGGGCTACACTCGGCTAGAAATAGCCACACGAAATTATTATTATTGACATAAAACAAATGAAACAAGTATATACAAATTGACATTAAAAATTGGGATTAAATTATGATTAAATTTGAAAATAAACTAGGTTCTAACTTCTTGAGTATGCTCATCATTGAGAATATTTCAAGTATTAATTTATATACACAGAACATCTAATCATTAATAATTCAACAATAAATGGGAACTGGTAAAATTTGATCCCGTAGTTCATCACCAAATTTATTTGAGTGGTGCTAGTCATATGCAAGCCATTGGACACCGCTGTAAATAACCATTAGCTGACGGAGAACTGTTAGATGTTGTTTCATCATCAATCAAGGTAATAAAATGAGATGCTCTCGTGGTGCTTGTTAAATCATGCTGAAATGTTGTTGGACATTGTAAGGATGGCACATGAAGATGAGATTAACACAGATACATTGTGTCTGGTATAAAATTTGCATTTCATTGCGGTGCCCATGAAGTTAACCTGAATAAATTAGATAAAATTAAATTAATGAATTGAATGAGAGAATGTGTTAGTTAGATGACATAGGTTATATGAGACTTACCTCTCAATACAGCTTGAGGTGTGTGGCCTATTGTTGTGTGTGCTTCAGACTAACTGTTGTGAGATTCAAATGAAAAGGAAGGAGAGGGGAGGGGGAAGGTCCTGAATTTCATCCCAATTTTTAATGTCAATTTGTATATATTTGTTTCATTTGTTTTATGTCAATAGTGTACATATAGTTTTGTTTAGTTATTAGATGTTTTACATTAAGGCTGAAGATGGCCAGCCCCGGCCGAAACTAGTCCCTAATTAATTAATGTTTTACCGGGCGGTACACCTCCACGCCGCTAGTTCAAAAATTGCGCCAATTTAATCTACTCTACAGGAGAAAGCCCGAACTTTGAAAAACTGTATTAATTCTACTGTTTCTCCGTAGATGGCTCTATGTGAGTTTCGAGGTGTTTTTGTTTGCTCTGTAGCAAGAAGTGTGGACATTCTCTTCTAGATGTCACTACATAAAAACTATACCTGTGCACTCTGGTGCTATGGAATGAACCTTCTTGAAGAAATATTGCAGTCCTAAGTTTTATTTTTACTAAATTTTGTTCTGTGGTTTGGGGGGTTGGCAATATAAATCAGTTCTTTCCGCCCGTTTTGAATGTAACCAATCATGAATTTTCTAAATTAATTTTCCACCAATCCTGGTTTTCTTCTTCAGTTTTGACATGTAATCTTTGGCTGACCAAAAAATGCTTGTGGGCGGGTGTTATTATTCATGAAATGTCTCGAATGTTCCACGAGGGTAAATAAACTGCTGATTTTCTGGGGCCGGGGCCACTTCAGTAACATCTTTTTTTGTGTATGGATATGTAGCAGGGGGCGGGAAGCGCCTCTTCCTTCAAGCAGCAGTTCTTCTACAAGGTAATGGCCTGTTAACATCTTCATTTGTAGCTAGCTCAGCAGTTTAACTCTCGGGGAAGGTTCGAAACCTTTAATATGTAACCGACCTTTTAAAATGTAAATTCTTTTCTGTCTATCTATAAAGTACAAATCTGTAAAGCGGGGATAGAGAGTGCTTCTCCCTCTCGAACTCCCCTTCATTTTTGTAGGAAGGAGGTGACTACGTTTTCATAACCGTTCTTCTCTCCTTTTATGTGGTAAAATTTTCCCATATGTGTCACCTCCCTAGTATGGGATTAGCCCCTGTATAACTGGCCGAGTGCCACCTAGGTTTTTGGCAATTTCATGTAGGAGTGCAAGCTACGCCTCCAGTCAATTTGGTTTTCTGGGCCATTTAATTAACCCGACATTTTGTTTTCCTCATGTAAAGGCCCTGTAGGTTGGGTATTAAATACCCCTGTTTTTTGGTGTGCCTTGAGGGCAGTCTTAAGTGAAGGTTGTCGTAGCCTTTGATAGGCTTGTAATATTGAGAGCGGTTCTGCTCTTTTCTTTAACATTGTAATTAGGAGCTAGTGCTCCTTGTACTTAGGGGTTTTCTGCCCTGTAGCTCTGTGATTGTGAGCTGAGAGCTCGAGAGTTAATGAATTCGGGCCGTAGTCCAGTAAATTGTGTACCTGATGTAACTTGTTGTTATTTGCTGTCAAAATTCTATACTACCATTGTTAAGTCTTGAAAATATAACCTTGTTAAAATTTTAATTCATCTTTCATGCTTCAGTAGTTGAAACCTATTTCAGCCAGCACCTTCTTTCTCCTCTGCCAATCCACAAAACTCCGTAACAAATGTAATTTACAATATTTCATACACTGAAGAACATGGAAATTGCAACACCCAGAAGAAGTGATATTACATTGCTGCAATTGAACATGCAGGACGAGTGTTCGGTTGTGCTTCGATGATTACACTTTCAGGTCCCTCTGACTGCAAGTTTAGACAACAATCAATACAGGATGTTCCCACCACGAACTGCAATACATTGATCAATTCGTCGAGGCATGGAGTCAATAAGGCCCTGGATCACTACCTGAGGAATTGTGGCCCATGCTTGCTGCACTGCACGGGTCAGTTGTTCCAGAGTTGTGGGTGGCTGAGGACGGTTGGCCAGTTGTCGACCCAGCATGTCCCACACATTCTCAATAGGACTGAGGTCCGGGGATCTGGCGGGCCATTCTAAGGTTGTGATGTCGTGGAGAGCTTCTCTGGAGATGCATGCAGTGTGAACCCGGGCATTGTCCTGCTGAAACATCCCATTAGCAATGTTCGCCATCATAGGGACAACCACTGGATTGAGTACCCGATCAACGTACTGTCGAGCAGTCATAGTGCCCTCAACAAGCACTAATTGTGATTTCACATTAAAGCCAATAGCTCCCCAGACCATAATGCTTGGTGTTGGCCCTGTGCGCCTCTCGACAATAGGATATTTCAAGGGCACGTAAAGCGTCAGCTGTAGTATATCACTTACATACCGATGCCCTGTACTCGTCATCAGCCCATATCTCCGATTACCATCAGTAGATCGAAAAGTAAGGCTTACCATTGTATGTGAGGATCAGGTGGAGCCAGATACTATTTCATATTTCTTTGTTTGATGTATCAACATGCTATGATTTTCTTCACTTTCTGCCGAGCTGAGTGGCTCAGACGATTGAGACGATAGCCTTATGACCCCAAATTGGCAGGTTCGATCCTGGCTCAGACCGATGCTATTTGAAGGTGCTCAAATACACCAGCTTCGTGTCGGTAAATTTTCTAGCACGTAAAAGAACTCCTGCTTTTTTAAAATGCCAGCACCTTGGCGTCTCCGAAAACAGGTAAAAGTAGTTAGTGGGACGTAAAAACAATAACAGTATTATTATTATTATTATTATTATTATTATTATTATTATTATTATTATTATTATTATTATTATTATTATCGCCTTCCTTTCTTTGCGTTGTGCTAATTAATCAATATTTAACGCCTCTCTTCGGGTTTTTAGTACAATTTCGAGTGGATATTGGTAGCCTGGTGCAGGGTGATCGGCATCTGCTATGAATGGAAAACTGCGTCTTACTGTGTACAGTGTGTGAGTTGCAGGAATAATGGGAACAGCACAAACACGTAGTCCCAGAGCCAATAGAATTAACAAGTAAAAATTAAAATGCTTCAGCCAGCCAGGAATCAATCGGGTGATCCTCTGAAGTAAGCTGACCATTTAGCTGTAACTTCTTTTTCTTTACCTGTTTACCCTCCAGGATCGGTTTTTTACTCGGACTCAGCGAGGGATCCCACCTCTACCGCCTTAAGGGCAGTGTCCTCGAGCTTCAGACTCTGGGTCGGAGATACAACTGGGGAGGATGACCAGTACCTCGCCCAGGCGGCCTCATCTGCGTTGCTGAACAGGGGCCTTGCGAGGGGATGGGAAGATTGTAAGGGATAGACAAGGAAGAGGGAAGGAAGCGGCCGTGGCCTTAAGTGAGGTACCATCCCGGAATTTGCCTGGAGGAGAAGTGGGAAACCACGGAAAACCACTTCCAGGATGGCTGAGGTGGGAATCTAACCCACCTCTACTCAGTTGACCTCCCGAGTCTGAGTGGACACCGTTCCAGCCCTCGTACCACTTTTTCAAATTTCGTGGTAGAGCCGGGAATCGAACCCGAGGCTCCTGGGGTGGCAGCTAATCACACTAACCACTACACCACAGAGGCGGACTCAGCTATAACTACAAAATTAAGTAAGTTATGATAATAAAAGTAAGCAAATATAAAATAAATGAAATACAGAGAACAAACCTTTCAGCCCAGAAATATATTCTGTCGGCTTCATAAGAATAACAAATGCATCATTGAAGATATTCCAGTACACGATAATACTGTCACGATCTTCTCACAGGAGCCATGCACTAGATGGTCACTAACACTAATCTGCTTTAAAGATTCCCGTACTCCTGATGGTGCTAACACTGGTTCATTAGCTTCTCACAGGAGCCATGCACTAGATGGTCACTAACACTAATCTGCTTTAAAGATTCCCGTACTCCTGATGGTGCTAACACTGGTTCATTAGCTTCTCACAGGAGCCATGCACTAGATGGTCACTAACACTAATCTGCTTTAAAGATTCCCGTACTCCTGATGGTGCTAACACTGGTTCATTAGCTTCTCACAGGAGCCATGCACTAGATGGTCACTAACACTAATCTGCTTTAAAGACTCCCGTACTCCTGATGGTGCTAACACTGGTTCATTAGCTTCTCACAGGAGCCATGCACTAGATGGTCACTAACACTAATCTGCTTTAAAGATTCCCGTACTCCTGATGGTGCTAACACTGGTTCATTAGCTTCTCACAGGAGCCATGCACTAGATGGTCACTAACACTAATCTGCTTTAAATACTCCCGCACTCCTGATGGTGCTAACACTGGTTCATTAGCTTCTCACAGGAGCCATGCACTAGATGGTCACTAACACTAATCTGCTTTAAAGATTCCCGTACTCCTGATGGTGCTAACACTGGTTCATTAGCTTCTCACAGGAGCCATGCACTAGATGGTCACTAACACTAATCTGCTTTAAAGACTCCCGTACTCCTGATGGTGCTAACACTGGTTCATTAGCTTCTCACAGGAGCCATGCACTAGATGGTCACTAACACTAATCTGCTTTAAAGATTCCCGTACTCCTGACGGTGCTAACACTGGTTCATTAGCTTCTCACAGGAGCCATGCACTAGATGGTCACTAACACTAATCTGCTTTAAAGATTCCCGTACTCCTGATGGTGCTAACACTGGTTCATTAGCTTCTCACAGGAGCCATGCACTAGATGGTCACTAACACTAATCTGCTTTAAAGATTCCCGTACTCCTGATGGTGCTAACACTGGTTCATTAGCTTCTCACAGGAGCCATGCACTAGATGGTCACTAACACTAATCTGCTTTAAAGATTCCCGTACTCCTGATGGTGCTAACACTGGTTCATTAGCTTCTCACAGGAGCCATGCACTAGATGGTCACTAACACTAATCTGCTTTAAAGACTCCCGTACTCCTGATGGTGCTAACACTGGTTCATTAGCTTCTCACAGGAGCCATGCACTAGATGGTCACTAACACTAATCTGCTTTAAAGATTCCCGCACTCTTGATGGTGCTAACACTGGTTCATTAGCTTCTCACAGGAGCCATGCACTAGATGGTCACTAACACTAATCTGCTTTAAAGACTCCCGCACTCCTGATGGTGCTAACACTGGTTCATTAGCTTCTCACAGGAGCCATGCACTAGATGGTCACTAACACTAATCTGCTTTAAAGATTCCCGCACTCTTGATGGTGCTAACACTGGTTCATTAGCTTCTCACAGGAGCCATGCACTAGATGGTCACTAACAGTAATCTGATTTAAAGACTCCCGCACTCCCGATGGTGCTAACACTGGTTCATTAGCTTCTCACAGGAGCCATGCACTAGATGGTCACTAACACTAATCTGCTTTAAAGATTCCCGTACTCCTGATGGTGCTAACACTGGTTCATTAGCTTCTCACAGGAGCCATGCACTAGATGGTCACTAACACTAATCTGCTTTAAAGATTCCCGTACTCCTGATGGTGCTAACACTGGTTCATTAGTTTCACGGCATTATGGATCATCGTGATCATTTTAGTATTTCAGTATCCGAACATTTGGACCTGTCATTGCTCTTTTACTGCAAGTCTCTTTTTTTTTCTCGGTTCACTGTTCCCATAAAGTACATGTACCCTTAATAAGCCAACATGTAGCCATTCCTTGTCGTTCTTCATCATCCATTATCACTCAGAATTATTTTTCATTTCCTCGCGTCAAAGTAAAGTTCGATCTTTACATAAGAATTCCTTGGGCGAGTCTAGTACGAGTGAATTATCCGCATGGACCAATATGGCCACAACCGGTTACTAACAGTCACCTTTGTGCAATAAACCTTGGTATACGAATACTGAATGTATCTAATATGTTTCTAATATTCTATTTATGATAATTTTCTTCAAAGTATCAATCGATTTGAGCCATAAATAGAACGATTACATTTTTATTGTGTCACTCAGGAAACCTTTCATACAATCAGTTTTTATTCTTCTGTGCCTTTGTTAAATACACAGATCAAAAAATTAGGAAAACAAATTTTTGAACGTATGCCATGTTCCACAAATCAATACTTCACACCCAGGTATATCACCACCTAAACCTTTATCCTTTACCGTTGAAGTATACAAAAGAACATCCATGGATTATCGTTCATTTTCAGAACACAAACGGAAATGTCCAAATAGGGGCGAAAACAAAGTGATAACAGTCCTCCAGTGTGGATTTTTAACACAGTTGGAGAACTTCAGTATGGTGTAAGTCCTCCGCGAGCATTTATCACAGCTTGGAACCTACGTGGCATGTTCCGTATAAGTCGACAGAGGTCACGTTGCGGTATCAGGTCCCATTATTCAACGAGAGCCTGTTCAGGGTCTTGGAGAGTCTGTGGTGGAACAGAACACCCACGAACACTTCTGTCAGGCCTGTCCCACACATGCTCGATGGGATTAAGGTCGGAATTCACTGAATGTCCAGTTCTCGCAAGGCAGCTCTGGTGATCCGCGCTACATGAGCCCTGACATTGTCGTGCATAAGTACGAATTCAGGGCCAACACCGTATGGAGCAACCAACACATGCTGTAACAGTATCTGCTTGATGTACCCCGCAGCGGTAAGATTAACACGGACGACGACACGATCCGTACGGCCGTCAATTCTCTTGCCACCCCCACATCATCACAGAACCTTCTCCGAATCGGTTGCCTTCCTGGACAACATTTAGCATGTACTGCTCACCACGGAGTCTCCATACACGTTGACGTCCATCACGCTGTGTCAGGGGAAATCTGGGTCGTAAGGACAATTCTCTTAACCCGTTCCTTACTGTCTGGTCAGACTCCGTGACTCCAGTGACCCTCCTGAGGTCTTGTTGCAGTTCTCTGGCAGTTGCTGGACTACGCCGCAACGCACAGATGGTCAGATATCGGTCATCCTGTGGAATTGTCATGCGTCCACGACCTTGTCCAACCCTCCTTGTGAACTGGCCTGTCTCAATGTAGCGATTCCACAATCGGTAAATAAGTGACGGAGACATTAAGACCTACAGCAACACGGCGAAAAGTCCATCCTTCCTGGATCAAAGTGACGGCCCTTGTGACTTGAATCTCATTAAGATGTCTCATGGGATGTGCTGGTTGACGTACAACGTGCTCAAATGACTGCAATAGTCAGTGTACCTCACAACGACACACGGACGCACCGCTATTCACTTTGATTTGAGGGGTCACCTGACATTTTACTGCATGGCTACGCCTGCAGATGGACTATAACTTCGATTTGACACACTCTGTATAGCTAAGGTCTCAGGGTATGCTGTGCGACCATTGGAACCCCATCTACCAAGTTAACGTTCACATACCAGGCGTTATAAAACATGTTCCCCTATTTTTTAACTATGCATTACAGCAAAATTGCTAAAATGCTTTTTTAACTTATATTTAAAAATATTTAGATCCTTCCAGACTGTATGATTATGATGTAAAGTAAAGCTCTAGTAGACATTCACATTTATCTGTGCACGGATTTGTTGCAAAGCTTTGTCGCGGATTGACATTGGTTACGTCAACATTGAGATATCTATGTATTCTCTGTATTTGTATAGATGCCTTTTTTTACTCCGTGACCAGTGTTGTTGATAATAATAAACGTGATATTGTGAACACGACGGTGAAGTCCTCTTATAATTCAGTAGTTACGATTTATAACAAACTTCTGTGAGCTATCGTGAGCTACCACGTAGCCCCGTTGTGTTACTACGATATGCATGAAATTTAACATTGTCCAAGCCTGTTGCACTCCTCTGAGGCAATGTTTAATGACTGACAAATGAAATGATATTGGAGAGTGCTTCTGGAATGACAGATTACTAGGAAAATCGGAGTACCCGGAGGAAAACCTGTCCAGGCTCCGTTTTGTCCAGCACAAATCTCACATGGAGTGACTGGGATTTGAACCACGGAATCCAGCGGTGAGAGGCCGGCGCGCTGCCGCGCCACAGAGGCTACATATTTCATATTGCAATAGTTAATTATGAATGAATGAATGAATGAATGAATCAGTGAACGAATCAATGAATGAATGAATGAATATAATGCTCCCAGCCACGCATAACCACGAAGTTGGGAGAGCGTACTAAGTTGTTGTAATCATAATACATGCAGTTAGAGTTTTATAACCGGGCGAGTTGGCCGTGCGGTTAGGGGTGCGCAGCTGTAAGCTTACATTCGAGAAACAGTGGGTTCGAACCCCAGTTTCGGCAGCACTGAAGATGGTGTTCCGTGGTTCCCCATTTTCACACCAGGAAAATACTGGGACTGTATCTTAATTAAGACCACGCCCGCTTCCTACTCCTAGGCCTTTCCTATCCCATCGTCGCCATAAGACCTATCTGTGTCGGTGCGACGTAAAGCAAATTGTAATTTTTTTTATAAGACTGTACACAATTTTTCCTTCTAAAATTGAACAGTATAGGAATCTCTACATGGCAGTGTTAATTTTTTGAGTATTAAATGAGAATACCTCATACTACCTATCTCTACAACTGAATTTCCTATCCTATTTCCACCAGCATAATACACGCTCCGGCAGCACATTTGCTATCCCTCTCAGCAGGTCAGCAGCATACAGCCGTTCTTTTGTTGCGAATGAAGCTTAGAATAGGGCTCTCCCTCCTCCATAACATTAGAGCCATAAAAAGCCTAAATTCCTTTAAGTCGTCTTGCCGTGAGCATCCCATTGATGTGTGTTGCCAGGTTGAATGAATCTTGTGGAGTAAATGAGTGTATGAATGTACGTTTACTGTGCTCATGTTATTTTGTGTCATATTATTTCTAGTTTGCAATGATAGTTGCTAAGCTGAGATTGCCGATCTGAGTGGCTCAGACGGTTGAGACTCTGGTCTTCTGACCCCAACTTGGTAGGTTCGATCCTTGCTCAGCCCGGTGGTAATTGAAGGTGCTCAAATACGTCAGCCTCGTGTCAGTAAATTTACTGGTGCGTAAAAGTACTCCTGCGGGGCTAAATTCCGGCACCTCGGTGTAGTTAGTGGGACGTCAAGCAAATAACATTATTATTAAGATAAGATTAAGAATATTTACTATGCTTATGTTAAGTTATCTTGTCTCATGTTACTTCTAGACTGTAATGGTAGTTTCTAAGATAAGACTAAAAATATTGATTGTGTTTATGTAATTTTGTGTCATGTTACTTTCAGTTTGTAAGATTATGAATTTTTTTTCATGTTAAATGTTAAAGGTGCTTAAGTGTAAGAGAGGACCATGACTCCTAACTTTGCCACTACGAATAAAGGCAAATAAAATAATAATAATAATAATAATAATAATAATAATAATAATAATAATAATAATAATAATAATAATAATAATAATAATAATAATAATAATAATAATAAAGATAATTCAACTCAGGAAAATGTAACAAAATGCTTATTTTTGCTATTTGCTTTATGTCGCACCGACACAGATAGGTCTTATGGCGACGATAGGATAGGAAAGGCCTAGGAGTGAGAAGAAAGCGACCGTGGCCTTAATTAAGATACAGCCCCAGCAGTTGCCTGGAGTGAAAATGTGAAACCACGGAAAACCATCTTCAGAGCTGCCAACAGTGGGGTTCTAACCCGCTATCTCCCGGATGCAAGCTCACAGCTGCGCGACCCTAACCGCATGGCCAACTCGCCCGGTTTACAAAATGCATTGAGTATGCTTAGTAATACAGGGTGTCCCCAAGAAACACCGATAAAGCTTAGTATGTTGTGCGGATGGCGGATTGATCGATTTTTAAGAAGGAGCCTTTGTCCAGGAATGCACGGTTTGAGCGCTGGAGATCATCGAAGTCTGAGAACGGTTGTGACAAAAAATATATATATATCCGATCTGGTGTCTGAATACGGAAGGTATGCAACCCTTTAGCCACCTGTGCACTGTGTATGAATAACTTCAGCACAAAAGCATTCCTGCGCATGCGTTACATTCCTCCACACAGTCCTTGATGCGCATCCTACTGCGTTACCTGTGTAGTGCAGTCTGTCAATGCAGCAAAGTTGTTAACAATAGCGCGACATATACTAGTATACAGCTGCGGAAATGACCGGCATGGTGCTTGCATACGGCAAAGAGGATTGCAAGATTGTATGCGGAAAGTTTTCCAAACAGACGTACCGCACATCATTCCACGTTCGTGACCATCGAGAGACGACCAAGAGCAGCCGGACAGTTCCACGTAGGCAGTATGAAGAGTGTGGTGTATGACACTCCTGTAACGTCAGCGGAGGATCTTATTGATCGAGTCCTCGAAGCAATTGAAATTCTTCAAAGACAACCGCACGTATTGGGTCATGTGCGTGAGTCTCAGCACGGCCGATGTAGGCTCTGCAATGACGTACGAGGTACACAGTTCGAACCCCGATTGTAATGAGCCCGATGTGCTCCTCATGTTGGGTTTATTGACGACATGACCGAGCACGATAACTGAAGTCACTTAATTGCTGACAATGTCCAATATTCGGGAGATAGTGGGTTCGAACCCCACCGTCGGCAGCCATGAAGATGGTTTTCCGTGGTTTGCAATTTTCACACCAGGCAAATTCTGTGGCTGTTCCTTCATTAAGGTCATGGCCGCATCCTTCCCATTCCTAGCTCCTTCCTGTCCCATCGTCACCATAAGACCTGTCTGTGTTGGTGTGACGTAAAGCAACTTGCAAAAAAAAATTGACGACATGCGGAAAGCACACCCATCTCACACTTCTATGCGCTACAGCGTCCAAGCCGTGCGTTTCTGGATATGGGTTCCTGCTTAAAAACGGACCAGTTTGCCTTCCCGCACAACATAAGCGTGGTCGTTGTTTTTTGGGACACACTGTATACAGCGATTCCCAAAAATAGTATTTGGAGCTATCTTTAATTAATGGTCGCAACAATTAATTAGTACCGCTATACGCAGTTCATTAACAGATTTACAAGATAGTAATGTGTTTCCTCCTATAGAGGACCCTTATTGATAATGAACTTACCGATAGGGCGATGATAAGACAGGCAGCACCAAGGGCTACGTCAGTGGGCTTCAGAATCATCAGATCGATCTCGGTCCCAATGAGAGCGAACAGTAGAGTCTGAAATACGAGCCACACCACCCTGAAGTGGTCCGCTACGGGATTCTGAAACAACAACATGATGATTAACTTAGAACATCCAGAATCAGATCACGAACATTATCCACCACGTCTTCCTTCATCAGAGTTCTGAACAAGCGAGGAAGTTCAGAGCGTACTGCACAATCAGAAAACCAACCTGCGAGGAATCGCCCAAGTAGATTCTGTAATATGCGCGGTGGTCTAGGAAAATACATCAAGACAAGTTCCAGGAACTAAAACTGATTACACTTGACTTTGCATTAAATCACTGACTCACAGCCTCTTGTTTCTGAAATCGCTGAATGGCCTTCACCGTGTTGCACTTCAGATCGGTGTTAGTAGCGACTGTGTTCAGTAAACAACGTGTAGCGGTAAGTATAGTTTACACAGTCTTTACTTACGGTATATCTGAAACAACGATCCGGAATATCCAGGAAAATAGAAATAAAGTCAATTTTTCGAATAGCACCGACTATCCAAGTGGAATGTTGGAATGATTTCAACAGAAACGAGCAGAAGTCAAGTAAGTATCTGGTGATACATGAGCCCAACAGGCCCAATTGGTTTGTTTTTTTCTATCTCTTGGTGATTGAAGGCATATATAACCTCACCAGACAAAAAATTAGTCACCCTAGTGCGCACGCACGTATGGATCGTTAAAGCTGTACAGATGGCGCAGCGAACGCGCTCCGTGCTCAACCACACGCACGCTGCCTCTCCGCGAGCATAAGGCAGTAGCCATCAGTGAGGCATTGGTGTTTCAAGTGGACTGTGTATGTCAACTTGGGTAGATGTAAGGATGTGACAGAGTGGTAGAAGAGGGCAATCGTGTTTGGCCGTGCCCATGAAGTTGCTGGATTTGCTGGTGTTTCACAGCGGACTCTTCAACGTGTCTACATGCAGTGGTGTACTACACGTGGCCACGAAACACGACGTCAGGATGGTGGTCGGAAAAGATCCTGACTGCAAGGGACTGGAGACAAGTTTCGCGGCTTGTGAATCAAAATCGCATCCAAACCCGACAGGAATTACTGCAGTCAGTGTATGAAGGCCCATCCCAATCTGTTAGTGAGAGAACATTGCGACGGGAACCGCATGCGGTGAAAATTTGGAGTCAGTCACCTCACAAGAGGCCATAAAGGCACACAAAGATGTAGGTCTTCAATGGGCTAGAAATCATCGGACGTGAACAGTAGCTGACTTGCGGAACGCAATGTGATCTGACGAATCACATTTTTGCCTGTATTCCGATGTCGCACGTCGTCGTGTGCACCAAAGTAAAATGAAGTATTTCATCCTGGAAGTGTGCAAGGTCAGGTTCAAGCCACAGATTGATCTATGATATTTTTGGGATGTTTTTCATACCATGGATTGGGCCCGCTCACTGAGCTGACCACTACCATGTTTGTTTAAACATTCTGGGTGATCAGGTGTTGCCTTTCAGTCAACATCTGCATGAAGAGTATGCTATTGATACCCCGATTTTTTAAGATGACAACAGCAAAGATCATCGGGTTGGATGCATATGTGACTGATTTCTATGAACACTTCCCCACCCTATTACACATCGACTGGCCTGCAAAATCTCCTGACTTGAACTCCATTGAAAATCTGTGGGACATGTGGGACAGCGGGTAAAACGCCGAATTCAGCATCTCCACAATTGCGTGGAATTGCCCGTTCAAACCCTAAGCAAGTGGCTTAACCTGGATGCGACACTCATTCAAAACCTTGTAGACTCACTTCCTAAACTTATCCAGACGGTTATCAAGTCCAGAGGCGGAGTTGCGCGCTATTAAATTATGCTTGTAATGATTTCTCCAGACATGACACATTTTTCGTCCGGAGAGCTTATTTATTTCGCCTTACTTTAGGATCGTCCACGGTTTTCGATTACCCTCGTTTTCTCTACCGATAATTACCGCAGATGATCAAGAGTCTGCTGATTTCTTTCCATTTCTATAGATTTTAACAGACGCAGCCTGTTTGTTTGTCAGTCTGTTCCGCCAACACGGGGAAACATCTCGATAGATCACGACCAAACATCATATTTAGAGCATAATCATCCCGGTGAAGGTTTAGATATGCATGTGATGTAAAAATCACTGAATAGACTGGGATTTTATAGAAAAAACAGAACAGCCTTATTCTATTTTCTCTCATACTATTGATTTTCTGTACAATCCGTGGACTATATGTGAAACGTCGCTTAATTTTACAACTTTCGTTATGCACATAATTTCGCTCACTGTTCAAGTCATAGAGAATATTTGCCATTTTCTACGGGTTTCATGCTCTGCATTAAGTGACCGACAACGAACCTACCGGCTACCATGGGAACATCTCTGACTGCTTGCCTGCAGAAAAGTGACGTAATGCCATTTTCGTCATCATTCCTGTAAACTCGTCGTTGTTCCTTGGGTAGAAAGTGAGAAAGACGTCAAGCTGCCATTCTGCGGGATATTTGCGGAATACCATTGGAGGTACCATCGTCCTCGAATAGTACTAAGTGGGGCTGTTAATATTTGAACAGTACAACGGAGTGTAGTCCATTATTTCACACCGTAAGGTGTTTTCTGGCATTTGGTATACTTTTTACTGTATTTATCTTCTACTTCTGCTTCCCGCTTTATTTTCTTGCCTCTGCTTTGCCTCTTTAACTTAAGTAATAACACCAAAGTTCATCTTCTTATCTGTTTACCTAATAATCCCTGTGCCTAAATTTCTCCTCTATTACCTCCTTCTTCTATCCGTAACTCACATCAGCACAATTTAGTGAGGGACATTTCATTTTCCAATACATATGTACACTTGGCACACACATACTTGTCCTGTATCGAGGGTACACCTTCTCCGGCAGTTAAACTGCGCGCCTTCTATAAGGTCTTCTGTCTAAACAAACATGAACTGGTGTGTTACAAGATACTTTGGTTTTCAACTGTTAGATGTCTCTACCATGGGTTTAACCCTCTCATGCATGGTGTCCTCATATGAGGACATCCGAATTTTTAGGCGTTATTTATTCTCTAGAGTTTCTAAAGACGGAGTTTAAGTTATTGAAAGTATATTTTAGGTTGGTAAGAGTGAAAAACATCAGTTTTTAAAAGAACCAGCAGGTGGAAGCATTTAATTGGCATTATTGAAAACATGATATTCATGGTTCGCCAAGTTGTGAGAAGTCATCATGGTTTCCAATTGTTTTGAGCTGTTTCTATCTTGAAAATGCCCGAGGGAAGTGTGTGGTTCTTCATTTTGTACATTCTACTGTCATTACCACTATAATTCAGCTTATTCTGGTTTGTAGTCTTAGCACAATATTGGTATAATACGGGCGCCCACATATGAGGACATCATGCATCAAACTACCATGTGTTATTTTTGAGGTTAGCTTGTATTCTCGACTGCTTCATCCAATATTTATTTTCCAGGATTCTCCAAGTGGTGTATAATATTATCAGATGAGCGAGTGATGTTTGTAGGACAAGAATATAGTAGTTTACAACATTCCCACCAGATATCAGTATTCAACTTACCCCTTGGGCTGAAACTGATATCTGGTTTTTAGGGACCCGCAGAGAAAATAGGCTGAAGGATGCTACTAAAAAAATTGAAAGATGTCAAGGACCTAAAAAACGAGGGGTCGAGGAAGCTCATCAGTTACAACATCAACAGATGGCATCACAGTAATTCGGTGGGTTGATAATTCGGCAGTTCATATCATTTGTTCCTATGCAGGCTTAGAACCAGTTGGTAAGGCCAGAAGATGATGTAAAAAAGAGAAGAAATTCATTGAAATTGACAGACCGAAGGGTATAGAAATACATAACGGTCCTATGTGTGGTGTTGATCTCAGGAATTCCTTGGTGGCTCTTTACAGGAATGATATATGGAACTGCAGATGGTGCATGAGGATTTTTTTACCATATGCTAAATGCGACAATTGTAAATGCTAGGTTACTATGGAAAATGGACTGTAAGACCCCTATGGATCTGTTCGAGTTCAGGAGTCGAGTGGTAACAAGACTTGTCTTCAGTGGTAAGGCAGAAGTAGCACCACGGAAGAGGGGCCGGCCAAACAAGAATGGCCCATCACTACCACTCAAGAAACAGGCTACACATACTGTGTCTGCTGAAAAGAGGATGGATGGAATAGTACACTATCCGCAGATAGCAGAGGCTAGAAATGCTAACAGGTGCCGTGACAAAAACTGTGCAAGTAAACCCAGTATATTTGTAGAAAATGTAATGTACCACTATGTCCAGAGTGTTTTCAGAGTTTTCATACCTTTGCCTGAAATATGAACATGTGAAGTACATCAGTTACATATAAATGCCCCCGTAGGACCAGTGTGATTTTGCTGTACTCATACAATTGCCTTAGATGTAAAAAGTTCTTGTAAATACTAGTATAATAAACCAAAGTAGTAAATGTATCACGTGTTGCCATTATTCCACTAAATGCATGATGTCCTCATATGAGGACATCAAATTCCCGCCAAGTATGGTAACTTGATTTTGTGTTTTAAGTTTGTATCATCTGATAGGGTCATTTTAACCAGGAAAATCACATTAAAGTATTTTTAATTAATTTATTTTTAAATTCATGCATGAGAGGGTTAATTGCTCCAGCTAGGGGTAACTATAATAATTTCATAAACAAATTTGATTTTTTGATGCTTGTTAACCTGGTTCTTAGGATATTTGTATGTACCGAAGTTGTAAACACTTCAACAGGTTCCTTCTTCAATAGTAATCAATCTATCAGAAACTTGTAAATATTTTCTGTAGCCAATTATAATTGGGGTGTGCACAGGAATGCAGCCTATCAGTAAAGAGTTCTGGAAGCTTCCCCGCAACAATACTGGCCAGTTAATCTGCGCGCTCTCTATATGGCCATGCATTTAAACAAACGTGAGCTGGTGTATTACAAGATACTTTGGTTTTCAACTGTTAGATGTCTCTACCACAGGTTTAAGTGCTCCATCTAGCGGGGTAAACTATATTTCATAAACAAATTTGTATTTTTCATGTTTGTTAACTTGGTTCTTAGGATTGTTTTTTATGTACCAAAGTTGTAAACACTTCAGCTGGTTTGTTCTTCAATAGTAATCAACCTATCAGAAACCTGTAAATATTTTCTATAGCCAATTATAATTGGGGGTGTGTACAGGAATCCAGCCTATCATTAAAGAATTCTGGAAGATTCTCCTCAAAAATACTATAAAAGCTGGGCGCTTTAGGGCCGTACTTTCTGAAGTCCTCCAGTGTGAGGAGAGTGTATTGACGTGAACCAGGAGGCAGGGGCGCGGGCGGCGTTCGAAAGGCCCAGCAACTCAAGGTAATGGCAGAATTTTCATAAATATGTGATAGCTCCTGCAGATAGCTTGAAGGGAAGATTTCAACTTCTTTTATTTATGCGAAGTTCTAAATTTGGTGGTTTAAATGTAGAATTTTCGGGAAGTCGTAGGATTCTATTCTATTCCGTACTGGGAAATATGTAATGTAAGGGAACACAGAGTGATCAATCTCTGTTGGTTCCCATTCAACTTGACTTGGGGTAACTACAATTTTCAAAACTTCTAAATTCCTTTAATCACATTTGGTTTTAATATTAGTTTCTTAGTCACCCCGCTGTAGAAAAGGCTTAGTTTCTGTATCATTGGGCCATAAGCCCTGTGAGGGTTTTATTTATTTTTATAAAGAGGGCAAGTGTTTCGCTTCCTACACTTTTGTTTATGGACAGTTATATTCAACCTTTCATTTTTTTACTAAGGCCACTTAGGATGGGCAATTATGCTCCCTGTAAATTTATTGTTCTGTGCAGAATTGAATCTGGTGTGAAGTTCCCGTGAAGGAATAGAAAGTTATAAACTGTTTAGCAATCGGTAAATCCCACCTCAGGGCTACTAGGTGTAAAACCTTTAATTGTGGACTCCGATGGATTGTCAGGTGTGACAGAGAGAGCCATAAGAAATGTATGCCTCTGCGAGGCTGGACTATAGTACCTTTTGGAGCTCAGACTCCTATGTCGCATAAATAATCAGAGCAAAACATGCTCTTTGTAAAACACTGTTCCTATGAAGAACAATGATGCTCTTTTCTACGTCAATCAACCAAGCTATTAACAATTGTAAATGTTGTACCTGCTTTTCGGACTTTAAGTCATTGTTATTGTTAGAGCTGACATGCTCATTAATATTGTTGTTATTCATTCATATTTTCTATTTATCCAGTTTTAAATTAGGGAAAAAAGGACAAAAATAAAATTTTTAAATTTGTTTTGTTAAGTTATATTCTAGTTAATTCCTTGTCCACTCATTCAACCCTAACGCTTCTTATCCCTCTGCGATCCACGGAAATGCCGTAACAGTCCTATCCGGCTGTCCTCAATAATTATATCCCTATTTTCTATTAAATTCAATTTTCTTAACTGTCTTACTTTATTCTTCAATTACTCCGTATGTATGCGAGTGCAAATTCCGAAAACTGGATACGTTTTCCTATGAAGAAACATTCCAAGCTGTTCAAATGTATAACTGTTTGGCCCCGGAAAATATCGAAATATGGAGGCAATTTTATAATGACAGACCTTCGTTTCTTGGTAATTGGTGGCTAAACGGTAAGTCATATCACAAAACAGATTGCACGATCGCCACCCTATTTGGAAAGATCTCAACTTTGGTCTTGTGACTTATTGTCGTATCTCGATTCTTTATACGTTAGATACCGCTGCATTTTTCAATTATAATCAAATTTCTCCAACTCGATTGTTACTGACATTAAGAAAGGATGCCTGTCTTTATAATGAAAACTCTTCATCTTTATTGTGAATGATAGTTGGCAAGTGAGTCTGCCGTTATTGTAGAAACTTCCGAACTTGGTTGTGAATGGTAGTAGGGCCTGCCATTATCATGAAACTTATCCAATGAGCCCCTCATGTCGGAAACAACGTTTGGCATCCTGCCTACTTTGTTTCTCGGATAGCGCTTAGCATATGTAATTTTATATAATCTTACTCACTCTGTGCACAGAAATTTACGTAGAAATCCGTACACAGGTTAGAATACCGTAGCAGAGCGCGGGTACATTTACTAGTGTTAGCTAAAGCCATATACATTAGCATTCAATGTAGCAATCAATGCTCTATTGAATCTTCTGTCTGTGAGTTGTTTTCCTTGATACAACGTTCAACATATGTAAATGGTTGATGTCGTGTATCTCAAGAACGGTGGGTTATAGAGACAAATGGCGTACATATTTTGAATCAACATATTTCAGTTGTCTTAGAAGCGTGTTGGATATCAAGATATCTACCGAAAGTCATTTGTATTGATCAGTTTAATTAGACGCTCGATTTGATCCCCTGAAACCAGACATCAGTTTTTTATAGAGCCAAGAATCGAACTCGAAATTACCAAGCCTATGATGCTGGATTAGATGCCATCATCAACTATAGTCAATACGATGTGATGAAAATGAACTCACCTGAGAGTCACTCCATCCCTGCTGCCTCCAAGCCTGGCACGCGACGAACGCCGCCAGAATGCAACCCAGAGGACCAGCGCCGTCAAAGCCGATGGCGTCACTACCCAACACGGCGAGAAAACCTCCACCTCCGACGACGAGAGTGCGGAGCTCGGACACGTGCGTCTAGATCACAAACCAGTCAGTTTGACAGGGAGTTGCAACAGGAATATACCTCGTACATCGTACCGTCTACGGTATACTTACATCAAGTTTCTGAGGCACTACGCGGGCAAATGCACCCCATATTATGCCAAAAGCGACACCGATCAAAATTGTCAAAGGTCCTTGGATTATCTTCATCGTCAAGCTTCCTGAAAACAAATGATATTTGGACAGATATAAGAAAGAGTGTTGTTTAAGTGACAAACAAGCAATTTTCACTGTTTGTATTTCCGAATTATCTATTGCCACAATGAGAAAGATTGTGAATGGAACCTGAAACCTACTATTCGTCGGTATAAGATGAGTCGTACTTCGATTTTTACCACAGCTGGTCACAATAAGAACTTTTATTGACTTTTTATGAAGAGGATTCACTTGCAACCTAGTATGTGAGTGCATAGATTAAGCAAAAGCATCACAGGTGCTCGAATTTTCAGAATAATTTTACGTGGAAGAAGATCTATGTAGTAGAAATTCAGAAGGCCACTGTACAGCGTCATCCTTGGAACTTTGAGTTATCGGACATCCCGGCGTAATCCCAAAATTTTATTCGGGAGATAATGGGTTCGAACCCCATTGTAGGCGGCCCTGAAGATGGCTTTTCGTGGTTTCCCATTTTCACACTAGGCAAATGCCGGGGCTGTACCTTAATTAAGGCCACGGCCGCTTTCTTCCCACTCCTAGCCCTTCCCTGCCCCATCGTCGCAATCAGACCTATCTGTGTTGGTGCGATGTAAAGAAACATGCAAAAAGAAATCCCAAAATTCCAAACATGTCATCCTACCGAAATCTTGCATGGCCAAAAATCGCTTAGGATTACATTCGTACAAACTGTATTCTATATTGTTTCTATCTAGTATCAGCAGAGATCTTTTGTAAACCCGGCTTACATTAAGGTATCCTGAAATGATATGTACACAAACGGTATCCTTAACGTGGTGCTCTCTAAATATAAAAACTGAATGAAGTACATTCTCGTACAAAAACAAAGATAAAACAATTTCGTCCATTTGTTTTCAAACAGCCTTAAATGTGCACAAAATAACTCCAAATATGCAGTGAATTCGTAAAAAAGTAGACAAAATTTGAATTATACAAATATATCTCTCCAGATCAGAATTCCCGATTTTTGTGTTGGCTAGTAGTATTATGGTCGTTTGACGAGAAGTCGCGTCGATGCTGGGTTAGGAGAGCGAGGAGTAAGCATAGCTGCTGCACATGCGCCAGTCTCAAGTCTCAAGGCCTGATGATAAACATCCGTTCTGTCGGCGGTGATTCTTGCGAACTGAAGTGCTGTTGTGAAGTTTCAAATTGTGCCTTAGATACACATTTACTATGAATACTGTATAATAAACAGTTTAATAATGAACATAAATCTGTTTCAGAGAGCTCGCACTGTCTATCACGACTAATGTTTGTAGCTTAGTGTAGTATCTGTTGCTCGTGCTTCTTGCAGATAGTATCGTAAAGTCAGAGAGGTGGTCGGCTGTCTCTCGGAACTTTCGCTCCGTAAGTAAAGCATTCAAACAATTATAATTCATTTTGTAGGACATAAGGGGTGCTTCATTCAGACAAGTCCAGCATGTTTCCATGAAATTTGAAATTAACACACAGAACTTTTTGTTCAATAATATTGGTAATTTCAGTTCTTTTACTGTATTCCAGATCATCAATCTGGTGTGAGTTTCTTCCAAAGTCCAGGATTTTTCATGTTCGGTTTGAGACTCAATTCCTGCATTGCGTTGTGCGCCTTAAATGTAATCACGTTCCGGAAGTTCACTCTAAGGTATCTAATGGACTTGTCTCTCTGTATTCATTTTATTTCTCCTTTTTAACTAGATATCTTCTTCTTCTTCTTCTTTTCTTCTTTATTTGTTTACCCTCCAGGGTTTTTCCCTCGGGATCCCACCTCTACCACCCCAAGGGCAGTGCCCTGGAGCTTCAGACTCTGGGTTAGGGGATACAACTGGGAAGAATGACCAGTACCTCGCCCAGGCGGCCTCACCTACTATTCTGAACAGGGGCCTTGCAGGGGGATGGAAAGATTGGAATGGATAGACAAGGAAGGGGGAAGGAAGCGGCCGTGGCCTTAAGTTAGGTACCATCCCGGCATTCGCCTGGAGGAGGAGTGGGAAACCACGGAAAACCACTTCCAGAATGGCTGAGGTGGGAATCGAACCCACCCCTACTCACTTGACCTCCCGAGGCTGAGTGGACCACGTTCCAACCCTCGTACCACTTTTCAAATTTCGCGGCGGAGCCGAGAATCGAACCCGGGCCTCCGGGGGTGGCAGCTAATCACACTAACCACTACACCACAGAGGCGTACATCGTAGCTAGAGATCTCTTTTTCTTTCCCTTCTTTGCCTTGGTCAAAATCTTCTGTAGCAATGATTATGCCGAGAGAGGCTGTGAACACTCTCTGATGTGTTGTAAATGTGACTGATGACTATTCTCGGTCTACTACTCTCTCGACAATCAGAACCTTTAGTTCGACGGAACTTTCTCATTTTCCGACTTAAATATCAGCACTGCCCTTGTTTTCTGGTAGCACAGACGAACATCGCTTTGATGTGGCAGACAGAATCACGTTTCATTAATACGTGGTCTGGAGCTGACGGCACCCTTCACAGAGATGATCACTTCCTCTTTACAGCTTGTAGGTCTCATCCTGAGTTATTCGTTCTGATTCCGGTAACAACCCAAAATAATCGGGTCGCAAGCAGTCGTTCGTGGTCGAGTAGAGATGGGAGAAGTGGTTTTCAGTGTCGCCGACGAGAATTTTGCATTGTTCCCGGCAACTCTTTGGACTGATTTCCTTCTCCGATTACAGTAAAGCTGATAGGTGTATCTATCTCCTTTGGATTGTCTTTCAGTGTTCGATGATTTTCCAATCGTTCCCTGGATATTGAAGTTTTTCTTATTTTTCCTCACTTCATAGAACTTTCTCGCCGGATGTTTAGGTCCCAGAAAGGCGTCAGTTGCTTTTAGATATTCAGCGAAGGTGGAATTGTGAATATTGTTGTGGAATTGTTCTTCCCAGTTTTCCATATCGGTTCTGAATGTGTTCGAGGGGTTTGGGGGATGAATGTTTGATACTGTTTCGTCGGGATGGGATCCACTTTGGCGCCGAGAAAGTGTCCTCTGCACTATGTGCATTGCGTCTCATTCGGCTCGTCGTTCTGAGTAAGGTTCTCCATACCTATTGGCATCGTAAGTACATTCGAATTTTCACTCATGTTCAGCGGCATCTTCATGCTTTGTACTCGTGCAAATAATTCTCTTCTAACTCCGTTATGCCCACAGCAATCCCGATGAGCAGTCTGTTACTAACTATCACAGTGTTAAACTCAATGAATGTCATCAAATAATGCAATATTCACTCCAAAACACTAGCAAAGAAGACATATCATTCGAAGGCTACAATACTGGAACAACTAAAAAACAACTAGTTCTAAGTGAGTTAAAAATTTCTGAGGACCTCAGACAATAATTAAATTCCTCTGCAACACTGGCTCAACATACAACGTGTCACTGTTGATAAGCAGAATGCGCTAGCCGACTGCCGTTCTCCAGAGGCCAACTGAGAAACGCCAGTATTGCAATCAATATAAACAAAAAAACTGAGATTGCACCAGTGACACTTTAGCCATTTGTTCGTGGAACTACTACTAAATGTTTTCATTCCTTCCCTGAAGGGGGAGGCGGGCCTCCCAGACGGTGACGCTATCTCTCAGGCCAGGAGATTTGTCTCGAAGGAGGAGATATGCAGAGAAGGGGAGAGGGTTGGCAGCCGTGGCCTATACGAGGAACTGTCCAGGAGAATGGAAAACCACGCAAAACACGGTAGAGCTGTGGCCACCCCTTCCCTGCTCAGTCGTACCTCTGCAACCACCGGCGTTGGTGGAATATTGAACTACAAGATATCCACTGTTGCTGCTGGAAGGAATACCAATCTGTAATGCTGGAGAATTCATTAACTCAAAATTCGTATTATTTAGTTGTGCCACTAATGCAGCCCACGAGCGATATGGTAAATGAAGTATTAAAACTCTGAATAGGAGGTCTGCGTTATGAAATAATTGAGAAAATCACTCAGATCATTGTAGAAAGTTTAACTCGTCAAACGGCCATAACTTGTGGGCTATGGCAACCATAAGTTTTCTCGTACCAAATTATGCAGTTGTATCAAATAATGAAATAGTCACATAAAAACATATAATATCATAAGGAGAACATCTAACATCACTATTGTATGCCTTTGCCTATGCAGGCCTAGCCATAAAAGTTACTTTAAAAATTAGAAGCAAGAGAAATGACATCATTTGTTGTTGTTTGAATGCTGAGACATCAGGCTTGTTGGATCTTCAAATAAATAAATAAATAAATAAATAAATAAATAAATAAATAAATAAATAAATAAATACAGAAGCGTTCAATGCGTACCCTAAAGGGGTGCGGTGGGCCTCTGTCAGGCCAGAGAGAATATGGCGCGGTGAAAGTGAGAGTGAGGGTTGGCTTCCGTGATCTTTACTGTCCGGACATTCGCCTTAGTGGAGGAGAATGGAAAACCACGGAACACTATTCTCAGAGCAGCCAACGTTGGGGACCAGCCCATGTCCGTCTGCGGAATAGTGAGACGTAGAGCTGTGGCCACCCCTCCTCTGTTCGGTTGGTCGGTCGGAGTGCAGAGCTGTCGAACCACGGACCAGTCGTGGCCACTTGTAGATTGAAATCTACTCTGCATCCACCAACGTCCTCAAACAGCACTGCCAGAAGTTAGGAAACGGCAAAGAACCGATGGTGCCACTAAAACGAGGCGCATTAGGCAAGATAATGAGTTTCCCATTGTTTTCCTCGCCGAGCAGTACTGCTATGAGTAGCACCCCTTAGACGCACGAATCGTGGTCCGAATGTCATCCATACTGTCACAGCCATAAATGATGGTGGTGGCGGTGATGGTGGTGATTATTGTTTTAAGAGGAAGTACAGTATTAGACAACCATCCATTATATAACATTAATCTTAGAGAGAAAATGGAAGGGATTCACGTTTCGAAAAATGAAGATATCGGCCAAAAAAGACCAAGGCCACGAAGGGCGTGAAGTTGAAAAACTCCCTAGGCCTCGCAACCGAATACCCTCAGGGTCGGAAAAGAACAAGAGTTGACGAAGGGAGATCGGATAGGATAGATGAAACTGAGGAGCCTGGTACAAGTAAGTGGAAGCAGTGCCAGGTCTCACCTGAGGGCCCCTAGGTCGCCAACCCACGCTCCAAAGTCCAGAGCCTCTGGGATCCCTTTTAGTCGCATCTTATGACACGCACAGGATACCATGGGTGTTATATTTCCGCCCCCACGCACAGTAAGGGGCCATAAATGATCCTGAGACTTGAGTGGAAGCTACACCTTGCTCTAACCTGAGTACTGATTCCTTCAAGAAATAGCAACACGTGAAATTTTGGTAGATGATGATGATTCTTGTTTAAAGAAGCCTAGCATCTAGGTCATCGGCACAATTTTTGGTAGAGGCCACATAAAATGTTGTGTAAACCATCCCATTCACAACAGTGCAAAGTAAATGGTTTCCAATTATTATCTGGTCTGTAATGTGCATAAATTAATGTGGTGTTGCTGATAGACAATATGCTGCTTAGCTGCTCTGTGTGTGTGTGTGTGTGTGTGTGTGTGTGTGTGTGTGTGTGTGTGTGTGTGTGTGTGTGTGTGTGTGTGTGTGTGTTTGTGTGTGTGTGTGTGTAATGAGTTGTTAAATCACACCTGAGGAGAAAATGATGCTGAGCACGATCCCGAAGGCTGTCACTGCGATGACGTCATCGAGACTGGCCGCCGCGATCACCAGAGTTGGGATACCTTTGTCGGTGCCGTAGCCCTTAGCTTGGAGACGGAACAGACACGGGATGACAACAGCAGGAGAAACAGCCGCCATCACAGACCTTTGCAACAAACAGACATTGTTGAATACATAGTGCACATCTATAGCTTTAACCTGCTCTATGTGTTTCAGTGTTTAGTGACTTCAAGTGAAAGCTGTTGTCGATAAAGCGGAGGTTGGAGAGGTTGTCTCTAGTGCATCATGTTGCCCTTGCAAGTGTCATTACTTAATCATAATTCCACAATCACTTATTTGACACATATAAGACAGGTCGCAGGATGTATCACATTGGCGCTTCTTACAGAACACTGCATTGCCAGACTCTAAAGGAAATATACTTGTACTGAGAAACAGGTTGAAAATGAAGCTGTGGAGGCAAATATATCAACAAATTTTACGAAAATTCTAACAGGGGTTTGACTTTCAAGAATAAACATATGTATTTACAGGAATTGAATTTTCCACCGGGAGGCGAGTGACGATGACACTCAGTTACGACGTCCCAACATGGGGATAATCAAGGAACTGTAAGTACACAGAGTAAGAAGGAATATGCACCGCTGTGGACTGAGTGAGGAAGAGCAAATAGGCAGAATATTATTGTCCGTTTCCTCTACGAGGTCGGTATGAACTGAGATGAGTTTTTACGACCGGATGCCCTTCCTGACGTCAACCTCATCAGAGGAGTTGATAAGATGAAATGAATGACGTGATTTGTGATAGTAGGAAGGAATAATGTGAAACCCAGTGTCGGCACTTAGCCTACTCCTGTCAATTAACACGAAGGGGTCTCCTCAAAACTTTACGTCTCCATACGACGGACGAATCACCATCAACATCGTGATATGTTCTCAATGCATAAGAACACTGTGAGGGGCTTGGAATTTAATCCAGACTTTTGACACGGAATTTAGTGATTAGAAATTGTATAGCAACACATCTCCTACCGTGACGGCCAACATTTTGATAGTAAAAATGTTTCGACCAACGGGACTCAAACTGGCTAACCACGACTTCAGACAATATAGACTTGACGTTTGAACGAACATGGCCACCTGACGGGCAAGGCAGAAGATCATTGAAAATCAAAATTACTTTCGAGTGAAGAGAAAACTGTGTATTCACCGGGCGAGTTGGCCGTGCGCGTAGAGGCGCGCGGCTGTGAGCTTGCATCCAGGAGACAGTAGGTTCGAATCCCACTATCGGCAGCTCTGAAGATGGTTTTCCGTGGTTTCCCATTTTCACACCAGGCAAATGCTGGGGCTGTACCTTAATTAAGGCCACGGCCGATTCCTTCCAACTCCTAGGCCTTTCCTATCCCATCGTCGCCATAAGACCTATCTGTGTCGGTGCGACGTAAAGCCCCTAGTAAAAGAAGATGTTTTTTCGTGGTTTCCCATTTTCACACCGGGCAAATGCTGGGGCAGTACCTTAATTAAGGCCACGGCCGCTTCCTTCCAACTCCTAGGCCTTTCCTATCCCATCGTCGCCATAAGACCTATCTGTGTCGGTGCGACGTAAAGCCCCTAGCAAAAAAACTGTGTATTCTGAAAGAAATACGATTATTATTATTATTATTATTATTATTATTATTATTATTATTATTATTATTATTATTATTATTATTATTATTATTATTATTTATACGGAGCGGGGAAAACGAGTATAGAAAAAAACGTACTCAGGTACAGGCAGACTTAATTTTGTTTACAACATGCAAGCAACTGGTTTAGGGCGGGTTAGAG
Source organism: Anabrus simplex (assembly GCF_040414725.1). Classification (NCBI taxonomy): domain Eukaryota; kingdom Metazoa; phylum Arthropoda; class Insecta; order Orthoptera; family Tettigoniidae; genus Anabrus; species Anabrus simplex. The sequence continues at coordinate 233,877,243 of NC_090271.1, forward strand.
ATGCACAGTGCTTTGAACCCTGGTTTGCTGACAACGGCATACTTCTTTTTAACAGTGGCATGGGTTCATTGGTGTCCACTAGGCATTTTTGTTCTGTACTCACTATATGTACTTAACACGGATTAATACATGGAAAGTTTATTTCAAGTGTTTTATAATATGTTTCGCACTCGTATTTAAGAGAAATTGAATATTTGTAATTTCAAACATTTGAATAGATGTAGAATTATTCTACCCACCATGTTCATTTCAACGAGGACATCAGTACATCTAATACACATCTACAAGGATCCTCAATTCCAGATAATAAACAGTGATACGTAGATTTATACTGCAGAGGGTATAGCAAACGGCAATTAGTGTACCAATAAACCTAAAAAGACAGACCAACATACAACATGCCACCAGAACTATCTGAAAGAAATTACGAAATAAATATACTATAATCCAATAGGAAAACAATGCTAAACAAGTAAACTTACGGTGTTTAGCGCGGTACAGCACGGGCTGGAATGATCGTAGAAGTGTGAAATGTCTTAGATTTGCTAACTAAGCAATGCGCTCGCGAATTATGCCACAAAAATTATTAGTTACAAGTTCTCCAGATTAATGGCGGCTGAAACAGGTGTCTGTTCGCCACGTTTATGGCGGCTGCAAAAGGCGTCTGCTCTCTAGGTTAATCGTGTCTGCAAAGTGTCCGTCCTCCAGGTTAATGGTCGCTACACCAGCGCCTGTTCTCTAGGTTAATGGTATCTGCAAAGTGTCTGTCCTCCAGGTTAATGGTCGCTACACCAGCGCCTGTTCTCTAGGTTAATGGTATCTGCAAAGTGTCTGTCCTCCAGGTTAATGGTCGCTACACCAGCGCCTGTTCTCTAGATTAATGGTATCTGCAAAATGTCTGTTCTCCAGATTAGAGTGATGGCGGCTACACAAGCGTGTGTTCTCTAGGTTAATCGTGTCTGCAAAAGGCGTTGTTCTCCGCGTTATTGGTCTCTGCAAAGTGTCTGTCCTCCAGGTTAATGGCGGCTACACAAGCGTGTGTTCTCTAGGTTAATCGTGTCTGCAAAAGGCGTTGTTCTCCGCATTATTAGTGTCTGCAAAGTGTCTGTCCTCCAGGTTAATGGCGGCTACACAAGCGTGTGTTCTCTAGGTTAATCTTGTCTGCAAAAGGCGTTGTTCTCCGCGTTATTGGTGTCTGCAAAGTGTCTGTCCTCCAGGTTAATGCGGCTACACAAGCGTGTGTTCTCTAGGTTAATCGTGTCTCCACGTTATTGGTGTCTGCAAAGTGTCTGTTCTCCAAGTTAATGTCGGCTACACAAGCGTCTGTTCTCCAAGTTAATGGTGGCTGAAAAAGACGTCTATTCTCCAGATTAATAAAGGTTGCAAATGCGTCTGTTCTCCAGGTTAATAGTGGCTGACCGGGCGAGTTGGCCGTGCGGTTAGAGTCGCGCAGCTGTGAGCTTGTATCCGAGAGATAGTGGGTTCGAACCCCACTGTCGGTAGCCCTGAAGATGTTTTCCGTGGTTTCCCATTTTTACACCAGGCAAATTATGGGGCTGTACCTTAATTACGACCACGGCCGCTTCGTTCCCACTCCTAGCCCTTTCCTGTCCCATCGTCGCCATAAGACCTACCTGTGTCGGTGCGACGTAAAGCAAAAAAATTAGTGGCTCAAAATGGTGTCTGTTCTCAAGGTTCATGGAGGCTAAAAGAAACCATCTGATGCTCGGATTAATGGTGCCTGAAAATGGCGTCTGTTCTCCAGGTTAATGGTGCCTGAAAATGGAGTCTGTTCTCCAGGTTAATGGTGCCTGAAAATGGAGTCTGTTCTCCAGGTTAATGGTGCCTGAAAATGGAGTCTGTTCTCCAGGTTAATGGTGCCTGAAAATGGCGTCTGTTCTCCAAGTTAATGGTGCCTGAAAATGGAGTCTGTTCTCCAGGTTAATGGTGACTGAAAAAGGCATCTGATCTTCGGATTAAAGGTGCCTGAAAATGGCGTCTGTTCACTATGTTAATAGCGGGTGAAAACAGTTCTCCAGGTTAATGGCGGCTGAGAAAAGGCATCTGAGAACGGCGTCTGTCCTCCAGGTTAATGGTGCCTGAAATGGCGTCTGTTCTCCAGATTAATAGCGGCTACAAAAGCGTCTCTTCTCAAGATTAATGACATTGCTGAGAAAATGCATCTGATCTCCAGGTTAATGGTGCCTGAAAATGGCTTCTTTTCTCCAGGTTAATAGCGGCTGAAAACTGTTCTCTTGGTTAATGGCGGCTGAGAAAGGCGTCTGTTCTCCCAGTAATGCTGCCTGAAAATTGCGTCTGTTCTTCAGGTTAATGGCGGCCCCCTTAAAATCTGCCTGTCAGGGATAGGATGTGGTGACCGTACAGCAATAATAGCTCATAATAAGCGTCAGAGTGTTTCAGGGCAAAGAACTAAGCAGTGCCGTACCCCAGTCGAGCACTCACCTCTCGTATCTCCAGGAGGTGCAAGAAGAGGACGGAGGTTAATGATCCGGGGAGACCAGGAACTGATATACTCACCCAAGCAGGAGGCCCCATATCCACGGCATACCGAGCAGGAGATGGGTGATAACTGTAAGAGCAGCAGCCTCCACAAGAGATGGAAGCGCCGCGAGCCGGAGAACTAGCAGGCTGAGTCTCCGGAGAGCCACCGGGTCGAGACCAAGGCCGGCACGGATCAGGATGACGGATAGCGCCATCTTCCTGCAACGAGAAAGTTCCCACCTCAATGACATTGCATCAGCCCTTCACCGCTTTCATTTAATCTTCCTAGGTCAACTCTTATCCTTTTGAATAGTTTCTAGAAGTCCAGCATTTCTCTTGCTTCAGCTATGCGAAGTCGCAAGATGGGGGAGGGGGGAATAAGGGTTAGGGCCTAATGTAATTCAGTGATAACTCTCGTAACGACGGTTAAGTCTCCTAATAATGTTAACTATTCCAATGACGGTTAACTATCCTAACGATGGTTAACTCTCCTAACGAAGGTTAACTATCCTAACGATAGTTAACTCTCCTAATAATGTTCAACTCTCCTAACGACGGTTAACTAACCTAACGATGGTTAACTCTCCTAGCGATGATCAGTTCTAGTAACTACGGTTAACTATCCTAACAATGGTCAGTTCTCCTAATAATGGTTAACTATTCCAATAACGGATAACTCTCCTAACGACAGTCAACTCTCTTAACGACCGTTAACTCTCCTAACGATGGTTAACTCTCCTAACTATGGTTAACTGTCCTGACGAGGGTTGATTCTCCTAACGATGGTCAATTGTCCTAATAATGGTTAACTATTCCAATGGCGGGTACCTCTCCTAACGACGGTTAACTCTCCTAACGATGGTCAGCTCTCCTAACGACGGTGAACTGCCTTGGTGATGGTTAACTCCCCTAACGTCGATTAATTGTCCTAACGATGGTTATTTCTCCTAACGATGGTCAATTCTCCTAATATTGGTTAACTATTCCAATGACGGTGAACTATTCCAATGGAGGTTACCTCTCCTAACGACGGTTAATTCTCCTAACTCCGGTTGACTCTCCAAATGACGGTGAACTCTTCTAATGACGGTTAATTCTCCTAACGAAGGTGAACTCTTCTAATGACGGTTAATTCTCCTAACGAAGGTGAACTCTTCTAATGACGGTTAATTCTCCTAACGAAGGTTAACTCTCCTAACGAAGGTTAACGCTCCCAATGACGGTTGACTCTCCTAACGATGGTTAACTATCCTAACGATGAATTTAAAAGACTCTGTGGTCCCACTGAACTGAGCAGTTTAGGCGATGGGACTCACCAAGTTGGCCTCAGGCAGCCAGCCGTCTGTCAGCTGAGTCAGTCAGATGGTAAATGTAAAGCGTGTTAACTCTGCTCGCAAGAGACAGAAGTCAAGCAGTAAAGGACACACGGGACTGAGGAAGGTGGAGCATAGAAGATGAAAGTGAGAATCCTGTTATAAACAAATGTCAGACTCGGTAATCGCCACAACACGAGGTCGTCGGTTATCGTAATGACCCTAGGGGGCATTTAGAAATACCCTAGCGGATATTTATTATGGAATGATGTGCTGATGGTTTCAGTCATCAGCACAAATTCTGTGCGGATCTGTATAGTTTCACCACCAGCTGTCACAGAGAAAGCAGAAAATTGAAAAGAAATACTATGTGATGTTCGTGTACGTTCCCAGTTATATCAAGACCACGGAAATATGTAGACCTTCAAGTCATTCAACGCCAAGACTGGTTACATGAAGAATACTGTCTTCTTGTCGCTACATACAGACTTTCTGCGACAATGGTTTGAAGAAGAAGGCAGCCATTTAAGATACAGCCACATAATTTGTCTGGAGTGAAAATGAAAATCTACTGAAAAAAAAGTGAAATGGCGTATGACTTTTAGTGCCAGGAGTGTCCGGGGACATGTTCGGCTCGCCAGGTGCAGGTCTTTCTATTTGACTCCCGTAGACGACCTGCGTGTCATGATGAGGATGAAATGATCATGAAGACGATACATACACCCAGCCCTCGTGCCAGTGAAATTAACCAATTATGGTTAAAATTCCCAACCCTGCCTGGAATCGAGCCCGGAACCCCTGTGACCAAAGGCCAGCACGGTAACCATTTAGCCATAGAGCCGGACTATGAAAATCTACTGAAATCTTTCAACTGCAACACGTACCGCCTAGCCAACTTACTGCACTCATACCCCAGTCACTTTCAAAGACGACACCGAGACAGATTTACAATTTGTTCTAACCCCATATAGAAGACATAATGATTCATACGAGGACTGTTTATTTATTGTATGTATGTTCAGTCTTCAGCCCTAAGGCTGGTTGGATCCTCAACTGCTCCGCCATCAGCTGTCATAGATAACCTAGGCATCACTGAAGAGGCGTACAAGGGAAATGAGGAGTGAGGTAGTTTCCCGTTGCTTTCCTCACCGAGCCAGAAGTTGCTATTACATATCAGTCTGCCAAGCCCACTGAAATGCATGCACCAACCGACCCTACAGTATGAGCAAGGTTTTCAAACCATTCGTAGCAGGGACTGGCTGCATAAGGATTGGCATTACTAGCATCGCTCATACCTCAGTCACTTTCATATTGTCAAAGCCAAGGATAAGACAGAGACAGATTAATGAAAGTAACAAAATTGCTCTAACCTATACCAGAAGACATAGTGCACTGTAAACACTAAGTCCTGCCAGAAAAGGCATGTTTATTTATTAGTCGCGAATATCCATTACAATCAATAAAGAAGAAATACCTCCGTGAAACGTCCACAATTCCTGAGTGTCTTGTGTAGAAAGCCGCAGTAGCAGTGAACGAGCGGTGTATCACGATGCATAACGATGCAGCTGTTTGTTCAAAGTATCGTCCCTTGTTGCGCAAAGCTGGTCATGTTGATGTTCCGGAAATGAACAGGAATATTGCGCTTTTTTTTTGCTTAACGTCGCACCGACACAGATAGGTCTTATGGCGACGATGGGACAAGGAGGGGCTAGGAGTGGGAAGGAAGCGGCCGTGGCCTTAATTAAGGTACAGCCCCAGCATTTGCCTGGTGTGAAAATGGGAAACCACGGAAAACCATTTTGAGGGCTGCCGACAGTGGGGTTCGAACCTACTATCTCCCGAATACTGGATACTGGCCGCACTTAAGCGACTGCAGCTATCGAGCTCGGTATATTGCGCATTTGAGGTCTGTCCTTAAGGTACGAAATGCCGTCACAGTCGCACACGAGAATCACGACGACCTGCACACTGCTGGGACTGATAACCAGTCTCTCACAGACTGCGCGGCACAGCAGTGTTGCCAGATACTTCAAGTGGAAATTCCCGTCACATTACTGAAATTTCCCCCTGTCTACCGGATTTTTCCCACAACTCTAACATGTGATAATCCTAATGGTTCCACATAGGTACGATATACTAAAATAAAGTATAGCGATACGACAGACCAATAAACACATGTTTATTTAGGGGAATAATAACGCAACACTGTATTCAACAAAGAAAGCAGATAATTTAATTTCAGCTTCCTTAACTTTCTCAGAAAACTTTTCATTAGTTTTTTTTTTTCACTTTTTGATACAAATGCACTGATTGGCGTTGTAGCAGAAAACGCTTTGACTAGTTTAATATGTTTTTGACCTTGGCTAGGTTTCTGCAGTTCACTTTTGTCACTTGATAATTCGACGTTACATGCCATACAGTTAAACTTGTAATCACTTCCGGCTCCGGGCCCTCGCTTTAACCACCCCTTAAACTTTTCATCATTAACCCATTCCTCTTGAAACCTCTTATTTCTCCCTCCTCGGCTCCCCCAATTCTTTCGAAAATAACTCACGCCTCACCTTACGTTTCTTTTTAGGAGTACCGCACCTTTTCATTTATGATCACACTAAGCAAAAAAACTGTACCCTTTTTGAATTGTTTCAGTGAACAATAAACACTACAATCACAAATACTGGTAACAGTAACAGTAACAGTAACAGTAACAGTAACAGTAACAGTAACAGTAACAGTAACAGTAACAGTAACAGTCAGTCCGAATGCGTGAAAGACGTATTCATGTCACACATGATAATAATCATAACGGTGCATAACAGCGGATTATTGAGGGACGGCTCACATTATCGCGCAAACTTACTGGCTTTGAACAAAAACAGGACTCATCAAAATATACTATACTGTAATTAGTTAAGGTATCACCATCATAAACAGGGCAGTTCATTTTGTTTAAACAAGTAGAGAAATTACGTATTATTTAAAATATCTTCATAAGATACTTTTGTAAGTAAGGCGTAGCAATGTTAAAATAACCCATATTTACAGATTTTTCGATTTTCCCTTTTTCCCATATTTCTTTACCTTCGTCGGTTTTTCCCTCGTCCGTGGAAAATTTCCCTCAATCTGGCAACACTGACTGAATGCACAAGTCCATATACTGTGTGGTAGTACGCGAGAAACACTGCTATACATACAACAATGTTGCCACCAATAAGGAAACAGAAACAGAATGTTTCTAATATCCACGGCGCCTATCTTACCATCAAATGGGTTTTACCGTGTGAAAGAATCTAGCTGCAGTGATTTTTTTAATTTCACGAAGATTTTGCGCCGTGTTGTCAGAAGACAAACTTGCACCGCACGCGACTGTGACTGTTCTGACAATACCTAAAAGTTTAAATTATAATGCCCGGTTTTACTGATGAGAGATGACTTACTATGTTCTATTATGTCGCCATTTCTGCCATGTGTTTCCCGTCCATGGACAGCAACAAGATAACATAAGATCGAAATCGACTTTCAACATAATAGGCCGTGTTACTTACATATAGTGTCCGCCTCTGTGGTGTAGTGGTTAGCGTGATTAGTTACCACCCCTGGAGGATCGGGTTCGAGGCTACGAAATTTGAAAAGTGGTAGGAGGGCTGGAACGGAGTCCACTCAACCTCGCTAGGTCAACTGAGTAGAGTGGGGTACGATTCCCACCTCAGCCATCCTCGAAGTGGTTTTTCCGTGGTTTCCCCCTTCTCCTCCAGGCAAATCCCAGGATGATACCTAACTTAAGGCCATGGTCGCTTCCTTCCCTCTTCCTTGTATATTCCACCCCAGCCCCCTCCCCACAAGGCCCCTGTTCAGCATAGCAGGTGTAAAAGCCTGGGAGATGTACTAGTCCTCCTGCTCAGTTGTATCCCCGACACAAAGTCCATAACACTGCCCTTAAGGTGGTAGAGGTGAGATCGCTCTAGTCCGAGGGAAAAGACAACCCTGGAGGGTAAGCGGAATAAGAAAGAAAGAAAGACGTACACATAGTACGTGTTAAAGAGATGTTAAGTTCAGAACAAAAATGGCCAACCGAACACCATGCCCACAACGGACGATTTGCACGCACTCTATAGTGTGATGGCAGACCTGTAGCTTAGATCCTTTCCAACAGAACAAATATAACTTAGGTCACCATTGCTCCAGTGGTAAAGCAACCAACACGAAATCGGGAGGTTGTGGATTCGGACCCCACTGGTGTCCGATTGGGCATATTTGTTCTGTACTTACCATCACTTTAACATGTACTGTATGTACGTAACATGACGTAATAGGTTGAACATCGATTTCGATTACAATGCGGTCGTGAAAATTTACTATTCAATAACCTAACAGTAATACAGTAGAACCGTGGTAATCCGAACCCCGCAAATCCGAAATTTCGAATAATTCGAACGGAATCCGTGACAATGGAACAAATATTAAAATCTCACTTGCAATCTAAAGAAACGATTTATTTATAGTACAGTCCCCCCTGGTAGCCATGACTGTTAAGGCGTCGAGTCTATACGGTCTAACACCGTGGTTAGCCACTTCGAGCCCCGTTGGTCGAAAAATGTTCACCATCTTAATGGAGAAGATGTAGCCCAGTGGTGAACAATTTATAATCACTTGACTGCATGCCAAAAGCCTGGATTCACCGGGCGAGTTGGCCGTGCGGTTAGAGGCACGCGGCTGTGAGTTTGCAACCGGGAGGTAGTGGGTTCGAATCCCACTGTCGGTAGCCCTGAAGATGGTTTCCCGTGGTTTCTCATTTTCACACCAGGCAAATGCTGGGACTGTACCTTAATTAAGGCCATGGCCGCTTCCTTCAAACTCCTAGGCCTTTCCTATCCCATCGTCGCCATAAGACCTATCTGTGTCGGTGCGACGTAAAGCCACTAGCAGAAAAATCCTGGATTCAATTCCAAACCTCTCCGCAGTTTTCACCTGGAGAGAGAGCACATGACGCTGTTGATGGTGATTCGTCCATTTGGGACGTAAAGCTTTGAGCAGACCCCTGTGTCTTAGGTTCGACAAGAGTAGGCTACGTGCCAACAGCGGGTTTCACCCTCTGTTATCATCATTATAATCATTATCATGATTATCCCACATCCGGACGCGCAGGTCGCCCATGGGAGTCAAATAGAAAGACTTGCATTAGGCGAGATTGTCCTAGGACATTCCCCGCATTAAACGTCATACGATAAAAGTAAACTCATAATACAGTAACCCCTGTGATAGAATAACATCCACGGTATCCCCTTCCTGTCGTAAGAGGCGACTAAAAGGGGCCCCAGGGGCTCTGAACTTGGGAGCGTGGTCTGGTGATCACGGGGTCCTTAGCTGAGTCCTGGCATTGCTTCCACTTACTTGTGCCAGGCTCCTCACTTTCATCTATCCTATCCGATCTCCCTTAGTTAACTCTTGTTCTTTTCGGAGCCGGACGGTATTAGGTACCGAGGCCTAGAAAGTCTTTAATTTTCACGCTCCTCATGCCCTTTGTCCTTCTTTGGCCGATACCTTCATTTTTCGAAGTGTCGGATCCCTCCCATTTTCTCTCGCTAATTATTGTTATGTAGATGATGGTTGCCTAGTTGTACTTCCTCTTAAAACAATAATCACTACCACCACCGTGGTAGTCATCATCATCATCATCATCATCATCATCATCACCATCCTTTCAGGTATTAGTCCTATAGAAGAACTGTTACGGTCTATACAAAAGATTTGCATTTTCTCGCCATCTCTTCCTGGGGCGTCCCAGAGATCTCTTCCCACCGGGGGAGTAGTTTATGACTGCTTTGGGGATCCTGCTTCTCTCCATCCTGTGTAAGTGTTCTAGCCAATTTCTCTGGTATTCACAGATGTATTCCAATATAGGCCTGCTTTTAAGGTCATTCAGCACATCTGCGTTATAACCATACCATCTCAGTACTGAGGAAATGCAGCTGGTTCAGAAGCTCAAAGGTGACAGACCCACCACTGAACTTACCAGCAACTAGTTGGGGGGACATTTCCTTGCTTTCAAGTCTATCAAAGATACAATTCAGAATGGAAAAACCGTGATGGTACAGTACACAGAAGGTATTTTTTTAAGCGGAATAGAATCCCAATACTGTAAAATATATTGTAAATTAAATTCTCGTCTCTAATAGAATTCAAGCTAATAGAAATAAAAAAATTACACTAATTTCGTACTGTATCGTGATCTGTCTTTATAAAGCAGGTTTGCTGTACAAAATCGTCATCACTGTATTTTCTAAAGCACTGCTTGACGAAACGGTATTTAGGTTACTTTCTTATTTGTATGAAAACACTAGAAAAATCGCCATTCTCTTTTAGCATAAGGAATTAAACCTACTCACGTTGCGTTGTGACTGCTGTATTATATGACAGATGAGTTCTGATCTACCATCATATCTCACCTAGTTATACCATACTTACACAATATCATAAATAAGAATATTCCATTAGAGCCAATAACAAGATCATCGGATTAATTAAAGGCTGCGGAATATCAATAAAAAATAAAATGAAGTCAATAGAAGCAAAGTAAAGGTAAAGAAGGGAATGGAACAAAAGTTGGGAGAAAAGGGAAGCAATTCTAAACGGGGGGAGGAAAAAAGATGGGAAGAATATAAAGATTAAACAGACGAGAAGAAAAGAAAGCAATTATCAAATAACGGGCGCACATAGATAATGAATACGATGAGGATAGGAATTACGAACAGCGAACGAAATAGAGATAGTGAAGTAAGAAAAGAGAACCACCTAACCATTAGCTGGTAGCTAGTGTCTCTTTCAACGGCTTTGGTGTGTCTTCTGTCGAATCTCGTTCCGGTTCACACCTGAAGTTACCGTCGGTGGTACCATTGTAACCTACTTTTATAATTTACGAACTCTGTTATTACTCAAATAAATTTAACTAACTCATGGTATGTCAGGATCTTTCTATTCAATCACACTGAATCCGGAACGATTCTCGATTTATGGAAGGTGGTTTTGTATGTACAAGTGGAATACATTCCCTGTAGGTGTACCACTGCTCGGATGGTTATTCTAATGTTTTGTGGTCGGTTTTTAGAAAAACTCAGAATATTTCTTAATTTATGTCAGTAATAATATAGTAGTTTATTAAATTACTTAATATTTGAACTTGTCGATGAAATAGCGGCTGTTCAAGAAGTATTTGTTCACCTAGGGCCATTACAACTTTACAAGTTTGTTACATCAAAGAGACAACACATTGCAGCATTATGGATACCAATCAATTAAGCATTTGTTTAGTGCATTTCTTATGAAGTGTTAACATTTTTCACTCACCTGAGTATAGCTGCCACGTGCAGATAGTCTGAACTGAGATGTACGAAGCCCACGTTTCTCAGGGTCACCCCGGCTAACAACATCCCTAGCAGCGGTGGAAGCGATATCAGCTGCATGAGTTTGCCTGCGAAGTGTGCAACCACGCACAACACAACGACAGAGAACAGCTGGCCTCCAGGGGTAGCAGTATCACCCGCAACACTCACGGCCACCCCCCAGATCGCCAAGGCGCCGAGGAGTACGGCCATTGCGCGGGAAATTCGCCTCCATGAGGGAACCCATGGGTGAGCAGACAAACGACGCCACCAACTCGCGCTGGAAAAGAAAATGAAGTGCATTATTATTATTATTATTATTATTATTATTATTATTATTATTATTATTATTATTATTATTATGGCACCACTTAAGAACTACAATTGTGCACCCTAGTGCGAAGTGAAGGAACTTTTTTTTGAAGAAATTTTGTAGTCATAAGTTTGTTATTATTATTACGGTACTATTATTATTATTATTATTATTATTATTATTACTATTATTATTATTATTATTATTATTATTATTATTATTATTATTATTATTATTATTATTATTGTACCGGGAGGTACACCTCCACGCCGCTAATTCAAACATTGCGCCAGTTGAAACTCCTCTACTGGAGGAAGCCTGAACTTTAACAACCACATTAATTCTAAGATTTCTCAGAAGATGTCCCTACTGTAAATTTTGAAGTGTTCTGAACTATGTCAGTTTCGATTCGTTTTTGTTTTCTCTGTAGCAAGAAGTGTAACCAATAAAATTTTGTGGGCGGGTTGTAATCATTCATGAAACGTCTCGAATCTTCCACGAGGATATATAAACTGCTGATTTTCTGGTCTTCTGGCCACTTCAGTAACATCTTTCCTAGTGTGATTATGTAGCAGGGGGCGGGAAGCGCCTCTTTCTTCAGGCGGCAGTTCATCCAACAGGTAATGGCCTTTTAATAACTTGTTTGCTTGCTAGCTCAGCAGTTTAACCCTCGGGGCAGGTTCGAAACTTTTATCATGTAACCTTCCTTTAAAATGTAAAAGATACTTGGTATAAATTCCGTCTCTTTAACTACAAATCGGGATAGAGAGTGCCTAAACCTCTCGAGCTCCCTCTCATATTGTTTTTGAGGTGACTACGTTTTCATAGCTTCATAATGTAATAATTTTCCTATCGTGTCAACTCCGTAGTATGGGATTAGCCCTTGCATAAGCGGCCTAGAGCCAAATAGGTTTTAATAAGTTGTATTAGGAGTGCAAGTTATGCCTCCACTCATGTTGGTATTTTGGGGCCATGTAATTATCCTGTTTCTTTACTGAATAGGCCTCAGTAGGTTGGGTATTTTTACCTCTGTTCTTGTGTGCCTGGAAGGCAGCTTGAAAGTGGAGTTTGGTGTGGCCTTTGAATAGGCTTGAACTTTGAGAGCGGGTTGCTCTTTCTTAAATTGTATTTTCTGTGTGCCTCGAGCAGGCTTAACTGGATAATTGGGAGCAAATGCTCCTTGGCATGATTGGGTTTTTGCCCCTTTGTTGAATCTTGTGTATTAGTAAAGTTGGGCTCATTGCTCAGGGATTGTGAATCTGGGGCTCGAAGCCCAAAATCCATTAATAAACTGTAATTGTACATTCTTAACTTGTTGATATAAAACTGAGTTCCTGTTATACCCTACTTGTTATTTCTTGATCTCGAAAAGAAAATATAACCTTTGTTAAATTTTAAATTAACTTTAATTTCGTAAGTTGAGACCTATTCATCCCAGCACCTTCTTTCACCTCTGCTGTTCCACCAAAACTCCGTAACAATTATTATTATTATTATTATTATTATTATTATTATTATTATTATTATTATTATTATTATTATTATTATTATTATTATTCATAGTCCGTTTACCCTCCAAGGTTGGTTTTTCCCTCGGACTCAGCGAGGGATCCCACCTCTACCGCTTCAAGGGCAGTGTCCTGGAGCTTGAGACTTTGGGTCACGGGATACAACTGGGGAGGAGGACCAGTATCTCGCCCAGGCAGCCTCACCTGCTATGCTGAACAGGGGCCTTGTGAGGGGATGGGAAGACTGGAAGGGATAGACAAGGAAGAGGGAAGGAAGCGGCCGTGGTCTTATGTTAGGTACCATCCCGGTATTTGCCTGGAGGAGAAGTGGGAAACCACGGAAAACCACTTCCAGGATGGCTGAGGTGGGAATCGAACCCACCTCTACTCAGTTAACCTCCCGAAGGTGAGTGAACCCTATTCCAGCCCTCGTACCACTTTTCAAATTTCGTGGCAGAGTCGGGAATCGAACCCGGGCCTCCGGGGGTGGCAGCTAATCACACTAACCACTACACCACAGAGGCGGACATGATTATTATTATTATCATTATTATTATTATTATTATTATTATTATTATTATTATTATTATTATTATTTAAACAATCTATAATTCAGCGGTATAATTTTGTTTCTTATAGTTTATAGATTACGTCTGTCAATAGATTTGTTGTTGTTGAGTAGAAGTACTTGATCGATTCCCATTTGTTGATAGTTATACTACAGTATAGTATTTTAGATGCTAGTTTTCCTGGTTAATAAATGCTTTAAGAAAGCGACAAAACATTTTAAATTGAGGGAAGGAAATTAGGAAGTTACTGGATTAAAGAGAAAGGAGAAAATAATGTGCCTAACAACAAGAATCTGACCTCGGTATGACGTCACGGTGCTGCCATGCCGTGCCGCGCTGACAATTAACTCCAGCGTGCGATTTGTCTCAGAGGTTTCTACACGTACTGTATATGATACGACAACATCAAATCGTAAAACATTTGAGGAAATTGTGATGAAATAACAATAAAATGTCTACAAAATTATCGAAAACAAAAACCGCTCTTCAGAATTTTTTTAAAAAAAGAAGGCTTATCTTCTCAAAATTAATGCGGTGGAGGGTTCTGAGGCGAGTTCTGAACAAGTGAGTATAGAGGGTCTGGGACCCTTCACGGCCATGACCTGTGGGCCTTATGGAACTTACCTTTTACCATCCTGCTCGGTCACTCGAGGATCCTGAACGCCGATTTCTTCTTTGGCAGCATCGAAAGCGGCATTTATATCTGAAAAATATCAACAAGTAATCTAATTTAGTGATTAATGAACGCGACCGTATACGCCACCTATTCTATTCCGAGTTGCGAGGCAAAAAGTTTCGAAATTTTAATCCTATTCATAAGGTGCTTATTATTATTATCACTAGTAATTAACACTGCTATTTAACACAACGATTTGAATATTAATAACTGAGTTATTTAAAAAACGACATAGTGTAATTTGACTGAAAACGACTCACAAATATATAAATAGGTAGGTAAACAAAATGAAAAAGAATGTTCAAAATAAAAAAAATGTTTGACTAAATAGCGCATTTTGCATCATTAATCCACAGTCGTAAGTATTCTTTGTTTTTTACAGCCAGTTACGTTGTGCACATCATCCATCTTCAAGACGAATACAACACGAACTTCAGCGCCAATGTATGATAAAACCAGAAGTCACAGGGACTAGAAAGATAGTTCATCTAAAGTTCTTACCTTCAGAAAACAGTTAGTAAAACAGAAGTCTATAAAATCACTGTGTAACTAAGCGTTGAATGTTCGTACACTGGAAATACAAAGCAGTCGGCATGCTGACAGTTGTCACTTGCTGCCTCAAGAAAGTATGAACTGTGTCTTGCAGAAAGATAAGAGAAGAAACTTGAATGGTATGGTGAGTGATTGGACTATGAAATGTAATACTTATTAGGTATATTCCTTGTTAGTTTACAGTGGTTTCTTAAATAGTTAATGATAACTAAATCAGTTAGTTAAGTTACTGTTTATTATTTCTTCTTCTATGGAATGCGTCTATGTCTCGAACGTTTTACCAGTGCTGTGCTGTACAAAAATACTAAAACTAACGGCCTATTTAACCTACGAATTAATCAATTCTGGTTAAAATTCCCGTTACCCTGCCGGGAATCGAACCCCGGACCCCTGTGACCATGGGCCAGTTCGCTAACCATTTAGCCATGGAGCCTTGCCTGCACAGAAGAACAGAAGGAAAGGTTATTCCAGTGAAGATCAACGTGTAGAATTCCACTGTAACGGTGAGTACAAAACTAAATTTTGAAAAATAATTTGGAAACATTATTTTTAAGTCATCATCATCATCATCTGTTTACCCTCCAGGTTCGGTTTTTCCCTCGGACTCAGCGAGGGATCCCACCTCTACCGCCTCAAGGGCAGTGTCCTGGAGTTTCAGACTCGTGGTCGTGGGATACAACTGGGGAGAATGACCAGTACCTCGCCCAGGCGGCCTCACCTGCTGTGCTGAACAGGGGCCTTGTGGAGGGATGGGAAGATCGGATGGGATAGGCAAGGAAGAGGGAAGGAAGCGGCCGTGGCCTTAAGTTAGGTACCATCCCGGCATTCGCCTGGAGGAGAAGTGGGAAACCACGGAAAACCACTTCCAGGATGGCTGAGGTGGGAATCGAACCCACCTCTACTCAGTTGACCTCCCGAGGCTGAGTGGACCCCGTTCCAGCCCTCGTAGCACTTTTCAAATTTCGTGGCAGAGCCGGGAATCGAACCCGGACCTCCGGGGGTGGAGCTAATCACGCTAACCACTACACCACAGAGGCGGACATTATTTTTTAGTAACTGACAAATTATTGCATTATGTGTGCTATTCGAATAATTAGCCAGGTTGAGTTTTAGAGATATTTCTGTAGTTTAATTTAAAGTATTGACTTGGGGTTATCTCAAAATATATCCATTTGTTTAGAAAATCGGCCAACTGGGTTAACATTACCATTTTAAGAACTGCTAGATTTCTAATTTTTGGAAATACGACCTGATTATTATATTATTTGTAACCATTTTAAGAACTGAACCTTTGATAATGAATCACAGAAGAGGAAAAAACAAAATTTTGTGGTCAAAATTTATGAACTAAAGGCTAAATATCCATCCATTCCGGCCATAAAGTAGCCAACGGTTTCAGAGCAGCAAAGTGCTGCATTTAACGAAGCAGGTAAGAAATGCAACGAAAATGGGTGGGGATAGGGGTGGTTGCGTATCATCATCATCATCTAGGTGGATAATGAAACGAAATAATGTATCTCCTTTATAGCAGGAACGTTGATCTGGAAAAGCGTGAATGTCGCCCACCCCCCGCGCTCTGGAAACGACCCTGCGGACGCCCATGCCCACAGGGCAGTATTATTGGCCCAGTATGTTTTCTTAGATATATAAATGATATGAGTAAAGAATCAGAATCCCAGATAAGGCTATTTGCAGATGATGTTATACTTTGCGGGGGGGGGGGGAGTTGCTTTACGTCGCACCGACACAGATAGGTTTTATGGCGACGATGGGACAGGGAAGGGCTGGGAGCGGGAAGGAAGCGGCCGTGAAATTAATTAAGGTACAGCTCCAGCAATTGCCTGGTGTGAAAATGGTAAATCACGGAAAACCATCTTCAGGGCTGCCGACATTGGGGTTCGAACCCACTATCTCCCGGATGCAAGCTCACAGCTGCGAGCCAACTCGCCCGGTGATGTTATACTGTATAGAGTAGTAAATAAATTACTGGACTCTGAGTGACTACAAAAAGACCTCGGCAATGTTGTGAGATGGACAGAAGACAATGGTATAATGATAAACGGGATGAAGTGCAAGGTTACATGCTTGTCCGGCCCCGTGGTGTAGGGGGCAACGCGTCCGCCTGTCACCTGGTGGCTCCGGGTTCGATTCCCGGCCGGACCAGGGTTTTTTAATTGTAATGATTGATATCCCTGGCCTGGAGACTGGGTGTTTGTGTCGTCCTTAATGTTACTTTCCTCACATACATCATTCAACACTACCGTCATTCCAGTTGCACGCAGGTCCATACGCTATGGTGCCAATAGGGGCAAAAGATCCACATGGGTCGATGCCCCGAACAAATAACATTTTTTTTTAAAGTTATATGCTTCATCAAGTTTTAATTACTGTGTTGATGAGGTGATAGTACCTTATGTGGAATGCTGCAGGTACAGTACGTAGGTGTTAATATAAGTAATGATCTTCATTGGGGTAATCATATTTACCAAGTTGTTAAGAAAGTTTACAGCTCTCTTTACATGGTTGTAGTAAGGAAGTAAAGGAGAAGGCATGTAGACCCCGATTAGAGTATGGTTGCAGTGTATGGGACCCACTTTGTTTTGGGTGATTTCCGCCAAAAGTGTAGTGTTACGGCAATGTTGCAAGCTTTGGGTTGCGAAGACTTGAGAGTAAGTAGACGAGATGTTCGACTAAGTGGTATGTTCCGAGCTGTCAGTGGAGAGACGGTATGAAACGACATTAGTAGTCGAACAAGCTTGAGCGGAGCTTTTAAAAGTAGGAAAGATCATAACATGAAGACAAAGTTGGAATTCAAGAGGATAAATAGGGGTAAATATTCATTTATAAGGCGGAGAATACGGGATTGGAATAATTTATCAAGGTAGATGTTCGATAAATTTCAAAGTTCTTTGAAAACATTTAACCAAACACTGGGTAGGGAAACTGCTACCTGGGCTACAGCCCTAAATGCATGTGATAGATAGATAGATAGATAGATAGATAGATAGATAGATTGATTGATTGATTGATTGATCGATCAGGGTTAGAAGTAATGTTGAACGGCTACAGTAAACAACACTGTATACGTACAGGTTCCGTAATCCTCTTCTGTAACTGGAGTAAGTTGCTTTCTAGTCGCCTCGTTGAGGGATGACGTCATGACTGAAACACAAAGATAAGTCACCCAATTAATCAAAACGGAGTAGACACAAACTGATAACAGTGTGAGTAAACATGCAAAGCTTTTTTCCAGTTCAACAGACGGACTTTTCGGGACGTAAGGTGCACTAGATACGGTAAATAAAGTGACAACATGAATTTTGACATTTTGCTTTCGTCAGAGGGAAGCGTCTCTACTGCTACCAGTGTTACCAATGATCACCTTAAAACATCTTCCCATCAGCACAACAGAGGGCGTGTTAGTCCGACTTCTCGGCTGAATGGTCAGCGTACAGCCCTTAGGCTCAGAGGGTCCTAGGTTCGATTCCCGGTCGGGTCTTTGGATTTTAATAGTTTCTAATTTATTCCTCTGACTCGGCGACTGCGCTTTGTGTCTGTCCCTACACTCTACTCCCCATATTCAGACAACACACACCACGCTACCAACCATCACAGAAACACGTAATAGTGATTACATATCTCCATAGAAGTTTGGTATCAGGAAGGGCATCCGAACGTAAAACAGGACGAAATCCACGTCTGTAACGCAGTTCGCACCCACGACCCAACAGGTGTCGGAAAAGCGGTAGAAGAAGAAGAACAGAGGGCGTGTTAGCCGACTGACAAAGTAGAGGCATTCACAGTAACTTTAGAGAACGCAAAGTCAATCTTCTTCTTCTTCTTCTTCTTCTTCTTCTTCTTATTATTATTATTATTATTATTATTATTATTATTATTATTATTATTATTATTATTATTCGTATTTATATGTTTACCCTCCAGGGTTGGTTTTTCCCTCGGAGTCATCGAGAGATCCGACCTCTACCGCCTCAAGGGCAGTGTCCTGGACTCTGGGTCGGGGGGTACAACTCGGGAGGATGACCAGTACCTCATCCAGGCGGCCTCACCTGCTATGCTGAATAGGGGCCTTGCGGGGGAATGGGAAGATTGGAAGGGATAGACAAGGAAGGAAGCGGCCGTGGACTTAAGTTAGGTACCATCCCGGCATTTGCGTGCAGAAGTGGGAAACCACGGAAAACTACTTCCAGGATGGCTGAAGTGGGAATCGAACCCACCTCTACTCAGTTGATCTCCCGAGGCTGAGTGGACCCCGTTCCAGCCCTCGCACCACTTTTTAAATTTCGTGGCAGTGCCCGGAATCGAACCCGGGCCCCCGGGGGGTGGCAGCTAATCACACTAACCACTACACCACAGAGGCGAACTCAATTTTCCGAAACACATAAAATATTGAATCCTGAAAGACTTACGAAAGTATAGGGGAATTCTAAGGATCGAGGAGTAAAGCCATGACACGCTTCGGCGAAATCAAAACCCAGTTTAATCTGGTAGAAATCACATAACACATCCAAAAGAGGCAACTTGATCAATAGAAGAGACCGAGCAAGAATCAACAGAAGAGAACTTTAGGTAGTATTAAATAAACGTTTTTTGTTGTTTACGATTTGCTTTACGTCGCACCGACACAGATAGGACTTAAGCGATGATGGGATAGGAAAGGCCTAGGAGTAGGAAGGAAGTGGCCGTGGCCTTAATAGGTACAGCCCCAGTATTTGCCTAGTGTGAAAATAGCTGCCGACAGAGTGGTTCGAACCCGGATGCAAGCTCACAGCTCCGCGCCCCTAACCGCACGGTAAATGGACATCTAATGGCCTCCGCTACTGTCTCCTGATATTTCGATTTGACATTTTTTTTGGGCTGCCTCTATCAACTTCGACAATGGCAAAGAAACCAGAATCCTACTGGGCGACCTACAGCTGCGTCTTGTTACCTTTTTCGGCAAACACCCGATCAACGTCGAACCCGGGGCCACTACACTCAGCATTCAGACAAGAAGCCGTACTATGTATTTTGGATCCTCCTACCGAAAGTTGGTTAGATCTCCAAAAGTACAGTGTTATAAGAAGTGTGGTAGTTTCCCGTTACATTCCCCACTGTGCCAACAACGTACCTTAGGGACCTCGTAAAAAAATTAATAAATATATATTTATAACCTAATGTCACTCTCCAAGGATACGGTCAGGCTAATTCTGTAGAATCCGTATAAATAGTTTGTTTTGCAATTTCTACGTAGAGGCATTTGGTTGCATCTAGTTGCATTTATTATAATTGTGTTGAGTGAAAAACATGACGGCTGTACACAATGCTTGCCCTTGCCATCTCTGGCAACACGGCGGCTCGCTCCTCACAAAAGACCTGAACCAAATTATTTTAAAATAATTACAGCAACGAAAATTGATACAAAAATATCATATTTTCGTTAGAAAATCATACTTTTTTGACGTGTAGTGCACTTGAGATCGTATTACGCACAAATTTTGCTGAATTTATTTATTCGAGAACAATGTGTAATGTTAATAAGAGGTAGGTGTAGTCGGGTGTACTCAGACAATTCAGTTTAGAACGAGCTCTCTTTGCGCGAAGGTTGTCTTGTTTGATATTTTTCAAACTTCATTTGAACAGTTTTTGAATTAATTTTGTTTGGACATTTTTCTGCGTTGTAATCGAATAGCCGCCTCTGTGGTGTAGTGGTTAGCGTGATTAGCTGCCACCCCCGGAGGTCCGGGTTCGATTCCCGGCTCTGCCACGAAATTTGAAAAGTGGTACGAGGGCTGGAACGGGGTCCACTCAGCCTCGGGAGGTCAACTGAGTAGAGGTGGGTTCGATTCCCACCTCAGCCATCCTCGAAGTGGTTTTCCGTGGTTTCCCACTTCACCGGGATGGTACCTAACTTAAGGCCACGGCCGCTTCCTTCCCTCATCCTTGCCTATCCCTTCCAATCTTCCCATCCCCCTACAAGGCCCCTGTTCACCATAGCAGGTGAGGCCGCCTGGGCGAGGCACTGGTCATACTCCCCAGTTGTATCCCCCGACCAAGAGTCTGAAGCTCCAGGACACTGCCCTTGAGGCGGTAGAGGTGGGATCCCTCGCTGAGTCCGAGGGAAAAGCCGAACCTGGAGGGTAAACAGATGATGATGATGATGATGATGATGTAATCGAATAAATTATGACTCGTTGGCTGAATGGTCAGCGTACTGGCCTTCCGTTCAGAGAGTCTCGGGTTCGATTCCCGGCCGGGTCGGGGATTTTAACCTTCATTGGTTTATTACATTGGCCTGGGGGCTGGGTGTTTGTGCTGTCCCCAACATCCCTGCAACTCACACACCACCACATAACACTATCCTCCACCACAATAACACGCAGTTACCTACACATGGCAGATGCCGCCCACTCTCTTCGGACGGTCTGCCTTACAAGGGCTGCACCCGGCTATAAATAGCCACATGAAATTATTATATTGTTATAACTGAGACTTCAGTATCGGTTACAGAGTATAGTTCTGCAATTACTGAAAAATTAAACCAATTTTAAGTACGAACAACTAAGTGGTGTGAGGTTCAGCAACCGTTTAACCACGGAAACCTATTCAACATTATTGTTTAATAATCTTACAATAGTGAATAATCCGTTTGTATACGGTATATAATTACAATATATTGCATATTATCTACTGCTGTAATTAGATTTATAATTTATAATTTACTAGTTATTCGTAGGTTTTGCATTTTATTGGTGGGGGGGGCGAATGTTTATTTGAGGGGCCCGAATGTTTATTTTAGCTGGTGGGCTATATCACATTCGTTACGCCCGTGCGTCACACCAATCACCACAGGGACTAGCACTGCTCGAACCTGTCACCTTCTCAAGGTCAAATACAATGTACAATGGAAATGGACATCTAATATCATATCTCACCAGAGATGTATCAAGATTAATAATGTACTTACCTAGATCTAGTTTATCTGCATTCCCCATCTCAGCACGTACTTCACACACTTCCACACTTCCACCCGCTATCATTCCGTATTTGCTTTTGGTGAGGTGACGTCTTCACTTATGTACGCAGAGCTCCTACTGCGAATTTAATGATTCAGCGTACGACCGCAGATAAGACACGCACTACCTGCTACAAACACAGGAGTACCAACAGAAGTGATACCCTGAAGTCCGTACGAATGTGGATCAAACCGATGTCCACTACAGCGTCTTTCCCTGACCCTTAGTGCTGTATGCAGTCAGGCAGTCGGACATAAACTATCTCGGATCATTGCTGCTTCTACTGTTGTCAGCCGACAAACCTGTTTGATACAGGTCCGCCCGCCATCCTATCTTGTGCTAACTTCCCACCATTTGTTGTAATCTGTTTCCCATACTCATATCTACAGATGGGAATTTGCCTATTTTATTCCTGTGTTCAGAAACATAGGCTTTTGAGACATCAATCCGTTTTAGGGTCATTTTAGCTAGATTTTGTTCGTTTTATTGTGTCTGTAAATCCCTATTTCAGGGGTTTGTGCTTATTTGGAGTATAATTGCCTATTTGATGCCTTTTGACTGTATTTTAGCCGGTTTTCTTCCAATGCATTATATTGTAGCAAGTGTGCTCGACAGAAATCTTCTCGATTCTCAATATCTGTTTACCCCACGAACAAAAACGGGAATTCTCGGAAGTCACCAGAAATAGTGCTTGGGGAATTTCCATCAGGACAATTTGACCTCGAAGCCTTCAATCCCTCCAACCACCTAAGACATATGTGAGAATCAATCAACGTCGACCGAGCTCGATAGCTGCAGTCGCTTAAGTGCGGCCAGTATCCAGTATTCGGGAGACAGTAGGTTCGAACCCCACTGTCTGCAGCCCTGAAGATGGTTTTCCGTGGTTTTCCATTTTCACACCAGGCAAATGCTGGGGCTGTACCTTAATTAAGGCCACGGCCGCTTCCTTCCCATTCCTAGGCCTTTCCTGTCCCATCGTCGCCATAAGACCAATCTGTGTCGGCGCGACGTAAAGCAACTAGCAAAAAAAAAAAAAAAAAAAAATTAACGTATATTCCTTACCTCCCTTTCGATGCGAACTATAACGCGTACGCTTCAACTTCAGAATGTGTTGTGATTTATTGTGGTGAAGAAGAAGAAGAAGTAGAAGAAGTGTGTCCGCGGCAATGCCCAAAGAAAAATTGTCGAAGTCCTACTGGCTGAAGCAGTGAATCACAGGGGATCCCGATTTCACTACGGATGGAAGGGTAGTGTTCTGCCAAGCTTGCTGTAAGGAGGTAAGTTAGTTTGTTCCTTTTATCTTTTTTGCGATTGAGAACTACAATCGCATTTCGCTGTAGCATTTATAGGCATATTAAGTTATGTATTGTGGCAAGTTGTTTCGTTGCAATGCTGTATTAGTCGTGAACTTTCAATAATTTATGTTACTAAAATGTAAACGCCGGTGGTCTCTTGTCACAAAGTGGATGACAATTAAAAATCGGTATTTTCAACTGAGATTCATTTCCTGTGAAAATAGAGATTTAAACTGATACGAAATTTATAAAACTCCTTTTTATAAAGTCGTTTGTAACTTTAGTGAACTCTATTACGCTTCCGCTAAGCCTTCGCGAAACATAGGTTACAGATTCAATGTGGCGCGGCTAGAACGATATCACAGAGGCTAGACATACAACAATAGCACGACTTGGGCGATGTTACAGCGTGTTTTACAAGGCTGCCAAGACTATCTTTACAAGACCAGGCCAGCAAAAAGACCGTTGGTCTGGTTTGGTGAGGTCCGGTTAGTAACCGTTGTACTGCAGGACAAGCAAAGAGAGTCTGAGGATCGTAAGCTCCCAGGTTAGGGCCGTGAAGCGGCAACAAGCCTCTAGCATCCCCTAGTCTTGTTAAATTGTGACAAAAACTAAGCTTATGGGCGCATGCCACGACAATTTCAAATTACGCGGTTTTCTAATTTTCAACGAGGGTGGCAGCCTTGTGGCACACATAATGCAGGATCTATTGTAGGCAACAGAAAATAGTCTTCATGACAACTGACCCGGCTGACTAAAGCCGGCGAGTAGCAACAAATAAAATGTTCACATATCTGAGATTTTTGGGCCTCCGTTTCAATCTTCTATATAAGTAAGAATAATGGTAGGGGCAGCTTGGTGGGTCCTTGGCAAGCATAAATAAAGGATCCCTCCTCTACACTACTCATTTTCATTATTTTTCACGCGGCGAACTGGACACGATACTGCAAATTATAACTGAAAAATCTTTGAGGACATATTTCCATATAAATTACGAGTTCCCTTGTTCCTACTTTAAAGTTTTGTACTCCTGGAAACAGCATCTCTAATAGTCTTTCTTTTTCATGAAACAAAGCATTATTACCAGTTATCCCAACTGTAGAAATTTAAGATATAAGAACATTGTAATTTACGTCAATTTTATTATTTTGCAGATCAAATGTGGAAAAATAATAGCATGTAGGTCAACATAGAAATACTGCGATGCATCTGACACAAGTACAGAAAGCTGTATCAACGCAGCCTTTCTACCATTCCACTGTGAACAGTGACACTGCAATGGTGGGAGCTAATATCCTCCTGCGTAAACTGGACAATCCAACATCCAAATAATGTTTAAGAAAATACGCGAGCAAAGTAATACCACATCCCTCAACGCTACGGAAGAACTACCCACAGTCTTTGTACTTATCGGCAAGTTTTAAAAGTAATTTTATAGCAGTAAACACCAAGATAGATTCAACCTACGTTTCAACTGTCCCTGTTAATGAAAAGTGGTACACCACTGTTCAAATTTTGAGAATTTTATTTCACTGCCCTGCTAGTTGCCCTGTGCCTGCAGGTCATTCAGGCCATGGATGAAGAGGATGCTGTTTACATAAGAGAAGCTAAGAAAGCCTTGTCCTGCCCATCAGGTCCATCCGATTTGGCATTTCTGAAGGCAAACTTCAACCAGCTGCTGGGAGCAATCAGCGAGTTGGAGAATAGTGACATGCCCTTGGTGGAGTCATTCAGGATTGTGGAAGAAGTCAGGGGAAGATTTTACCGAACCTCTGGGAAGGTAGCCGCTGTCAGCGAAACGATCGATAGGGTCCAGCAGCGGAATCAGGATGGAAAGCGATGGTAAAAGTAGCCAGGGTTCTAGGAGGTGTGGTAGATGAAACAATGGAACTAAGACCACTTGAAGTGGCTTCATTGAAGTTTTGTCCAATCACTTCATGTGATGTTGAGAGATTTTTCTCTCAGTACAGAAACATTCTGCATCACAGGAAAACAAGACTGTTACGAGGAAAAATTGGTAAGTTGCTTGTTGTAAATTCATTTTATAGTAATTGAGTGTGTTATTAAATTATAATTAATTTTTATGTCTATTTTGTTGTTTATTTTACACGTTACATGCCGATTTTGATTATTTTAAGAGCCGATATGGCTGCCTATTTTAACTGTTTTGGTGCCTATAATTCTCATCTCTACTCATACCTGAGCCTTGTATCTCTCCAAACCTAACTGAGCAAGACCCAGGTGTATAAAAATGTATTCTAAGAAGTTATAGGCTGGTTTATGGAATGACAGTTATCTGTAGATGCGTAGTTATCAGTGACTTAACATGGTATAATAATAATTTCGTGTGGCTACTTCTAGCCGAGTGCAGCCCTTGTAAGGCAGACCCTCCGATGAGGGTGGGCGGCATCTGCCGTGTAGGTAACTGCGTATTATTGTGGTGGAGGTTAGTGTTATGTGTGGTGTGTGAGTTGCAGGGATGTTGGGGACAGCACAAACACCCAGCCCCCGGGCCATTGGAATTAACCAATGAAGGTTAAAATCCCCGACCCGGCCGGGAATCGAACCCGGGACCCTCTGAACCGAAGGCCAGTACGCTGACCATTCAGCCAACGAGTCGGACACTTAACATGGTGATACGTTTAAAATGAGTTTCCGAAACAAGTTATCGGCTTCTTCACAGTTATCTGCGCAACGGCTGGTAACTGGAGCTAGTGCTGTAGTGGAAGGCCTAAGATTCACCGCCATCTAACACCATGCTTGACGTCACGCGCAGCCGAACATAGCCGACTACACTCCGACCCGAAACAGGATCTTACTCTAGCATCCGATAGAGGCCAGTGGCTGCGCGCGCGCATGGGACCCGCATTAATGTCATAATTTAAGAAAATACTGAAATATAAACTTTCAATGTAATACTCATTTTATAAATGATAGACTGAGATTGTCCCCACTACCAAACAGCATAAAAACACATACTATGCGTTTTTGCTAGTGGTTTAACATCTCATTAACACGTTTTTAGGACTGCCGACGGCGGGATTCAATCCCACCATTTGCCGAATGTACGCTCACAGCTACGCGACCCTAACCGCATGGCCAACTCGTTCGGTACTCGTAATAGTGCAAATATCCCTCCCCATAGGTTTGGCGTTAGGAAGGGCATCCGGTCGTAAAGTTAGCCCCTTACACAGACACTAGGGAGTTTCCTGTGTCATGCAACCCAAGTGGAGTCAATTACACAGACACCTAACGACTTTCCTATGTCACGCAACCCAAATGGA
Organism: Anabrus simplex; assembly: GCF_040414725.1. NCBI lineage: Eukaryota > Metazoa > Arthropoda > Insecta > Orthoptera > Tettigoniidae > Anabrus > Anabrus simplex. The sequence goes on from NC_090271.1 coordinate 233,903,644, forward strand.
GCCCCTTACACAGATACGTAATGAATTCCCTATGTCACGCAAACCAAGTGGAGCCCCATACATACACACATAGCGACTTTACTACGGCATGAAATTCAAGTGAAGCCGCTTAAACAGACACAAAGCGACTCTCCTATGCCATGCAACCCAAGTGGAGCTCCTTCCACAGACAAATTCCGACTTTCCTATGCCACGCAACGGAAAACTGAGCCCCTTCCACAGATACATACCGACTTTCCTATGCCACGCAATGGAAAGTGGAGCCCCTTACACTGACCTTAGCGACTTTGCTGTGTCACGCGACCTAACTGGAGCGCCATAGGTAGATAATTTCCTCTGTCGTGCAACCCAAGTGGAGCCACGTACACAGACACGTAAGGACTTTCCTATGTCATGCAATCCAAGTGGAGCCCCTTACACAAACACAAAGCGACTCTCCTATGTCATGCAACCCAAGTGGAGCCCCTTACACAGACACAAAGCGACTCTCCAATGCCATGCAACCCAAGTGGAGCCCCTTCCACAGATACATACCGACTTTCCTATGCCACGCAACGGAAAGTGGAGCCCCTTACACAGACACATTCCGACTTTCCTATGCCTCGCAACGGAAAGTGGAGCCCCTTATACAGACACATTCCGACTTTCCTATGCCACGCAACGGAAAGTGGAGCCCCTTACACAGACAAAAAGCGACTCCCCTATGTCATGCAACCCAAGTGGAGCCCCTTACACTGACCTTAGCGACTTTGCTGTGTCACGCAACCTAACTGGAGCGCCGTAGGTAGAGAATTTCCTCTGTCGTGCAACCCAAGTGGAGCCACGTACAGAGACACGTAAGGACTTTCCTCTGTCATGCAACCCAAGTGGAGCCACGTACAGAGACACGTAAGGACTTTCCTCTGTCATGCAACCCAAGTGGAGCCACGTACAGAGACACGTAAGGACTTTCCTATCATGTAACCCAAGTGAAGCCTCTGATACAGACACGTAGGGACTTTCCTATGCTGTGCAACCCAAGTGGAGCCCCTTACACAGACACGTAGCGACTTCATATGTCACGTAATAGAAGTGGAGCCCCTTACACAGACAAATAGCGACTTTCCTCAGTCACGCAACCCAAGTGGTGCTCTCTTACACAGACACGTAGCGACTTTCCTATGTTACGCAACCCAAGTGGAGCCCATTTACACAGACACATTCCGACTTTCCTATGCCACGCAATGGAAAGTGGAGCCCCTTACACAGACACATTCCGACTTTCCTATGCTACACAACGGAAAGTGGAGCCCCTTACACAGACACAAAACGACTCTCCTATGCCATGCAACCCAAGTGGAGCCCCTTCCACAGACACGTAGGGACGTTCCTATGTCATGTAATTCAAGTGGAACCCCATAAAGAGACACGTAAGGACTTTCCTATGTCACGCTACCCAAGTACAGCCCCGTACATAGGGACTTTCCTAGTGCACTTGAATGCAAGAAGCGTTGCATTTTACTGTGCTAGGAATACAAAAAATTACCATAGTAATTAAAAAGTCCTTAAAACTAATAAGACGTCTGGAATTTTTAAAATATAAAAGTGGGTAATGATCACGCGGTTTTGCAGCCACAGTCACGACAGCAACCACTACCGTCGTCAGTTGTTCATTAGCATGACAATTGCGTAATATCAGTGATAATCGTCCTTGACGGTCTTTGTAACCCACGACAACCCCTGCCTGTCGTAAGAGGCGAATGAAAGCGGCCCCAGGCGCTCTCAGCTTGAGAGCGTGGGTTGGCAACCACGGGGTCTTCCTCTAATTCCTGGCATTGCTTCCAATTACTTGTGCCAGGCTGTCCCATCAATCATGTATCCTATCCGATCTCCCTTGGTCAACTCTTGTTCTTTTCCAGCCCCGACGGTATTAGAGCATTCGAGGCCTGGGGCGTCGTCTTTCATTTTCCCGCCCTTCGTTGCCCTTGTCTTTCTGTAGCCTATACCTTAATTTTTCGAAATGTCAGATCCCTTCTACCTTTTCTCTCTGATTAGTGTTACATAGAAGATGGTTGCCCAGTTGTACTTACGCTTGAAACAATAATCACCACCACCACCACCCCCACGGTCTTTATAAGAACCTAAGTTGTGGAATAGTTATACCATTATAGCTCGTCCGTATCTTATATAAAGTATTGGAAATAGGATTTTCTACAATGTTTGTAATGTGCCTACTCTTCGAACCAAGAATACATTCTATTCAACCATTTAAGGCCCGAATAACATATTTTGATAAGATCACGTAAGGTAAATCTCTATCCATAGAATATGAATTATGGATTTTGGACTGAAAAGCTGAAGGACGAAACGCAAGTTATAGTCCTTTAGTTTTCATCGCAATTTTAAATTGATGTAAGGATTGTAATTAGAATGTACATTGTTCTTATGTATGATTGAATTATCCTAATGTATAAGTTGTTTTAACATTTTACTATTTATGGTACTGATCAAAAGAATTGGACACTGAAGAAGTCTTTAAACGAGGTAAAACTTAATAAATAATAATCATTATTCAGCATCGATGGCTGTCATCGAACCTCACATCCAAGCCCCTAAAAGACATGAGGTTTACCTCTCACATGACAGACTATTGTAGCTAGTTCGTATTTAATAAGAAGAGAACGTGGATCTTACCCGCTGCCTTCTGAGAGAACTGCGCCTCGCTGACTGGTCCCACCCACTACACAGGTGCGATCATCTGAACTTGTTGACTCGGTCAGTTTGCGCCGCTTGTCTCAAGGTGATATCACTAGCATTTAAAGAAAACATATTAACAAGTAGTGTTGCCTAAGTCTATATTGGAGTTGGAAAAATAGTTTTAACTCTCAATTCATCTAAAGCTAGTTCCGATAGCTCCGTATCTGTTAGTGGAAAACATTTTCCATTAATTTCCCCCAAGACTAGTTCCAAGGTCGACTAACAAACACAGTGCATCAGACGCCCACCTCCTAGGAACATGGTAGCGGAGTGGCAGCCCAACACGGTTAAGATCTAAACTCCCAGTTCTCTCAAGTCTGATAGTAGCTGAAAGGAAGGATCTAATAATAATAATAATAATAATAATAATAATAATAATAATAATAATAATAATAATAGCCGTATGGTATCAAATACCATTTATAAGCGATTTTATTTTACGTCACTTAGGCTGTCTGCATTTCATTTTCGAGGTTCCATTTTACTTCACCAGATAGATAGCGATCAGTGGCTGAGTTCTCGTTAATTTTTTCAGGTAAACACCAAATGTGGCAGCAGAGATCTTTCACAAGCCGGCATCGTACGGCATGGAATGTCGAATGCACTTCTCTCTACCCTTCAAAAATCCAACGGTTATGTAGCGCATACCTATCTACGAAATGCTACTGTAATACTTGTCCCAAATGGAACATAATAATTCCTTTTACACAAATGAAGTGAAAAATATGCGGTAAATTAAGAAATACCGTCGTTACTAGAGAAATATCTAGAGAAATCTGTATACGTACTTACGGGCTGTAGACAAGACTCTCTTATGTTGTATTTCGCTGCTCATGCCGTCTTTTGTTTCTTTCTTGAGGTCCAAGGCTTGCACCGACGAATGGGAGTGCTATGTCTGTGAATTCTTATTATCTTTGTCCATATGACTAGCGCGGGCAGTTCAAACAGCAAAATAGCATGATCCCTGGACCAATAAATATACTACTTGTTTGTTAAAAGGAAAATAGCATGATCCCTGGACCAATAAATATACTACTTGTTTGTTAAAAGGAAAATGGCATGATCCCTGGACCAATAAATATACTACTTGTTTGTTAAAAGGAAAATAGCATGATCCCTGGACCAATAAATATACTACTTGTTTGTTAAAAGGAAAATGGCATGATCCCTGGACCAATAAATATACTACTTGTTTGTTGAAAGGAAAATGGCATGATCCCTGGACCAATAGACATACTACTTGTTTGTTGAAAGGAAAATAGCATGATCCCTGGACCAATAAATATACTACTTGTTTGTTCAAAGGAAAATAACATGATCCCTGGACCAATAAATATACTACTTGTTTGTTAAAAGGAAAATGGCATGATCCCTGGACCAATAGACATACTACTTGTTTGTTGAAAGGAAAATAGCATGATCCCTGGACCAATAAATATACTACTTGTTTGTTAAAAGGAAAATGGCATGATGCCTGGACCAATAAATATACTACTTGTTTGTTGAAAGGAAAATAGCATGATCCCTGGACCAATAAATATACTACTTGTTTGTTAAAATGAAAATAACATGATCCCTGGATCAATAAATATACTACTTGTTTGTTAAAAGGAAAATGGCATGATCCCTGGACCAATAAATATACTACTTGTTTGTTAAAAGGAAAATAGCATGATCCCTGGACCAATAAATATACTTGTTTGTTGAAAGGAAAATAGCATGATCCCTGGACCAATAAATATACTACTTGTTTGTTCAAAGGAAAATAACATGATCCCTGGACCAATAAATATACTACTTGTTTGTTAAAAGGAAAATAGCATGAACCCTGGACCAATAGACATACTACTTGTTTGTTGAAAGGAAAATAGCATGATCCCTGGACCAATAAATATACTACTTGTTTGTTCAAAGGAAAATAACATGATCCCTGGACCAATAAATATACTACTTGTTTGTTAAAAGGAAAATGGCATGATCCCTGGACCAATAGACATACTACTTGTTTGTTGAAAGGAAAATAGCATGATCCCTGGACAAAAAAATGTACTACTTGTTTGTTAAAAGGAAAATGGCATGATCCCTGGACCAATAAATATACTACTTGTTTGTTGAAAGGAAAATAGCATGATCCCTGGACCAATAAATATACTACTTGTTTGTTCAAAGGAAAATAACATGATCCCTGGACCAATAAATATACTACTTGTTTGTTAAAAGGAAAATGGCATGATCCCTGGACCAATAAATATACTACTTGTTTGTTAAAAGGAAAATGGCATGATCCCTGGACCAATAAATATACTACTTGTTTGTTAAAATGAAAATAACATGATCCCTGGACCAATAAATATACTACTTGTTTGTTAAAAGGAAAATGGCATGATCCCTGGACCAATAAATATACTACTTGTTTGTTAAAAGGAAAATAGCATGATCCCTGGACCAATAAATATACTTGTTTGTTGAAAGGAAAATAGCATGATCCCTGGACCAATAAATATACTACTTGTTTGTTCAAAGGAAAATAACATGATCCCTGGACCAATAAATATACTACTTGTTTGTTAAAAGGAAAATAGCATGATCCCTGGACCAATAGACATACTACTTGTTTGTTGAAAGGAAAATAGCATGATCCCTGGACCAATAAATATACTACTTGTTTGTTAAAAGGAAAATAGCATGATCCCTGGACCAATAAATATACTACTTGTTTGTTAAAAGGAAAATGGCATGATCCCTGGACCAATAAATATACTACTTGTTTGTTCAAAGGAAAATAACATGATCCCTGGACCAATAAATATACTACTTGTTTGTTAAAAGGAAAATAGCATGATCCCTGGACCAATAGACATACTACTTGTTTGTTGAAAGGAAAATAGCATGATCCCTGGACCAATAAATATACTACTTGTTTGTTAAAAGGAAAATAGCATGATCCCTGGACCAATAAATATACTACTTGTTTGTTGAAAGGAAAATAGCATGATCCCTGGACCAATAAATATACTACTTGTTTGTTCAAAGGAAAATAACATGATCCCTGGACCAATAAATATACTACTTGTTTGTTAAAAGGAAAATAGCATGATCCCTGGACCAATAGACATACTACTTGTTTGTTGAAAGGAAAATAGCATGATCCCTGGACCAATAAATATACTACTTGTTTGTTCAAAGGAAAATAACATGATCCCTGGACCAATAAATATACTACTTGTTTGTTAAAAGGAAAATGGCATGATCCCAGGACCAATAAATATACTACTTGTTTGTTGAAAGGAAAATAGCATGATCCCTGGACCAATAAATATACTACTTGTTTGTTAAAAGGAAAATAGCATGATCCCTGGACCAATAAATATACTTGTTTGTTGAAAGGAAAATAGCATGATCCCTGGACCAATAAATATACTACTTGTTTGTTAAAAGGAAAATGGCATGATCCCTGGACCAATAAATATACTACTTGTTTGTTAAAAGGAAAATGGCATGATCCCTGGACCAATAGACATACTACTTGTTTGTTAAAAGGAAAATGGCATGATCCCTGGACCAATAGACATACTACTTGTTTGTTAAAAGGAAAATGGCATGATCCCTGGACCAATAAATATACTACTTGTTTGTTAAAAGGAAAATGGCATGATCCCTGGACCAATAAATATACTACTTGTTTGTTAAAAGGAAAATGGCATGATCCCTGGACCAATAAATATACTACTTGTTTGTTAAAAGGAAAATGGCATGATCCCTGGACCAATAAATATACTACTTGTTTGTTAAAAGGAAAATGGCATGATCCCTGGACCAATAAATATACTACTTGTTTGTTAAAAGGAAAATGGCATGATCCCAGGACCAATAGACATACTACTTGTTTGTTAAAAGGAAAATGGCATGATCCCTGGACCAATAGACATACTACTTGTTTGTTAAAAGGAAAATGGCATGATCCCTGGACCAATAGACATACTACTTGTTTGTTAAAAGGAAAATGGCATGATCCCTGGACCAATAAATATACTACTTGTTTGTTAAAAGGAAAATGGCATGATCCCTGGACCAATAAATATACTACTTGTTTGTTGAAAGGAAAATAGCATGATCCCTGGACCAATAAATATACTACTTGTTTGTTGAAAGGAAAATAGCATGATCCCTGGACCAATCAATATATCATTTAATGAATGAGTTAGGGCACAAAACGAACGAGAAACATGAAGAAAACGACACCCAATTAATGCAAACAACTACAGTGAGCACAGACATTACACACGAAAGTGTTAGGCAAACAAAACACATACGGAAGCGCTGCGATGTATCAGGTAAGGTAGTAAAGTATGTATCCATATCATTCTCTGCAAGTAAAATATTCCGTACTATTTCTTAATTTACCGCAGATTTTCTACTTTATTTGTGTAAAAGCAATTATTATCTTCCATTTGGGACAAATATTACAGTGACATTACGTAGATAGGTATGCGCTACGTAACCAATCCAATTGCCTCTGCCGGGTTTGAACGCGTGACCTTTGAATCCGGTTATCGACACTTTTCCACTAATACAAACTGCAGAAAGTTAATTATTATTAGTAGTAGTAGCAGCAGCAGCAGTGACGTGCTGTAAATATATTCGTTGCCCCAGCTGCAATTTTAAAAAAATGCTATCGCATTCCCACCACTCTCTCTAAAGCCAATACTATTATTTTATAAACTCACTTGCTAACTAAGTGGAAATACAACAATCAAAGAGATCAGACAATAACTAACTAACTAATATGAATGAATGAATAAATAAATAAATAAATAAATAAATAAATAAATAAATAAATAAATAAATTAATAGGACAATTTAGGGATAAAATGAAATGGCGTATTGCTTTTAGTGCCGGGAGTGTCAGAGGACAAGTTCGGCTCGCCAGATGCAGGTCTTTTGATTTGAATCCCGTAGACGACCTGAGCGTCGTGATGAGGATGAAATGATAAAGACGACACATACACCCAGCGAAATTAACCAATTATGGTTAAAATTCCCGACCCTGCCGGGAATCGAATGCGGGACCCCTGTGACCAAAGGCCAGCACGCTAACCATATAGCCATGGAGCCGGACAACTTAGGGGTTAAAGAACTTATCAAATTATAACTCACTTGAATAAGAATATTTTAAACCATATACTCGCAGATATTTGCAAATTGGTATTCACGACAGTGACAGCATCATCATAACTTAAGCTACAGCAGATTTTAAACAATGTACTTATAATTTCATCCGCTGACCCTTCGCAATAGTACTGCACACTCATGTTTTTTCACATAAAGGTACTGGGACTAACTTTTTGTTTTCTTAACTTAAAAAGCCTAACCTAAACTGAATTAGCAAAATTTAGAAGGTACTTTACCGTCGCCGAAGTTTTGGCTTACTGGGTGTAGATACAGCAACGACAAACGAGAGAAAATATTCCTCACGACATATATCACGAAGAACGCCACAGAACTCGCGGAAAGTTCATCTATAATCCAAGAGGAACGCACCCTCATTACAGGCAACCCCACTCGCACAGAACAACCAAATAAAAAATTCTCGTACTTCGCGCTTGGTGCTGTGTTCATGCTGGGCAACCTAATATTCCTCCGCGTGCATCGAAAACCATACTTAACACGTCCCATCAATGAATCGCTCCCAAAAACTTTATGCATGCCGAAATCCATAAATAGAATACTTTTATCACAATTATTGATTTCATAAAATGGGCATTTTTATTAGCAAGACTATGTGCAAGTGGCTACACTGTTTTTTTCTTGTAGCATCTGGCATGTGGCGCTGAACACTTCGAGCGTTAGCTATTACAACTAACATGGGGATGGGGACTTCATCCATCCCAAAGAAGTTAGGCTTGACCATGTCTGCACGGGAAGAAAAAGGAGAGGGAAGGTAGCGCGCTGACAATGGGACAGAGTAGGCGTGACGTACATAGCGGAAGTGTGTGGCAGGCCATGTGTTGGGTCTGGTTTCCGCCAAGCTGGCTTGTCACACATGGTAGGAAAGGAATACAGTGTCAGCAAGTGTAGGTGAGATATGAGATCAGTTCTCACGTGGCGAGGCTGGTGGCTGCGGTCAACGGGTTGGTGGGCATGTATTCCATACCAGGGCTGACGCAGCGACCAGTCTACTAATTTTTTTAGGTGGTAGGTAGGAGTAGGGGAATAGGGTAGTTTGTAGTGTGGTGGCTTCCTGCGCGTATGCTGGCCATCCGCGTACGTGTGGGAGGACACTGAGTAGATGTAGAGGTAGATAATTTAGTTAAGTAGTTTTAGGAGAGATGTAGTGCCTATTGTTGGTTTGTTCTTTTTGTTTCGCTCTGTCTGTCTTTATTACCTGTAAGCCGATGGTGTACACTAGGGTGGGTAATAAAGATATGTATGTATTGTGCCCGTCCCTACACCTAATGGCTCCGGCATGATGTCTACAGGGCGTTAACGGGTTGGAATAAAACAAATGGGCGCTTAACTCGACTAAGCTTAAGGGCATACAGGGTAGGAGACGGGTCATACCTAATTACAATGAGAACACATTCGGGTTAAAGATTAGATTAATACACGTGGTTTATTAGGCCTTAATGATGATGATGATGATGACGCATTTATATACAAATGAATTACATGGATTATTATCAATTGTTGTTGTTTGTTATCGACTTTCAGTCGTTTGTGATGGATCCGAGTATTATCTATCGCAGAGCGATCCATTATGACGAGATTCGAACGGGAAAACACTTATCATAGACACTGAGGCTATGTGATATCATTGACCAATAGGATTAACATGCATGCAACGAATCTGAGCAATCCCTATACTAAACACACAGCTATTCCCCAACGAAGTACCACGAAGGAACTCATAAAAATGTGGAACAAACGCCCGGGTTTGAACCGACCCTCACTTGTAAAAAATTCACCACCCCGATGGTCAACACCATCGGTAACTCAATTATAATCACAACAAGATACATGAACCCTTAAAGAACACAAATTATATACAGTAAACACGTGAGACATCCAGCCTTCGGTTGAGCATTGGGGTACCAATGCCGCTGTCGGGAACTGAACTGACACCCGTTGGGATGGAAGTGGGACTCTGAAAACCCTAAACTACGTTATACTCAAGTGTGTAATGGCAGTAAACTAACAAGTACTGGTAACAATCGCCGTGTCATTTATTAGCGACTACATCAGTCTGGCGTGTTGAATATTTCATTATTAAGCGATTCTTTCGCCCTCATTCACTTCAACTCAAGGCTCCCTCTTACACGAGCGGACGAGAATACACAAAAAACCGACACTTCTCCTCAGTAGGTCAACTGCCCACAGCCCCCACACGGCGGGTGGTCATTGGCCTCGGCCTTCACAGGCATAACGCCCTTTCTTAACAAAACACCCCATCTCGGGGATCGTTCACTAATAAACTGAGCCTCATCGTTCCTTAAACAAAATTACATTGGCTCTCAATACTTCACTTCAATTCAACACACACATTCATTTACAATATCATGATCCCGCGACGCGACATCGGTTCCTATGATACCAATACTTGTTTGATTACCATAACTACAATTTATTATTATTATTATTATTATTATTATTATTATTATTATTATTATTATTATTATTATTATTATTATTGGGTTCATCATTACACCATCTCCCTACACGACTTACCTGGAAATTAGACCATACTGCGTGATCATAATTAACTTCCTCGTAATGACGGTGTAATTAATCCATATCTAAATTGTGATTTCTGATAAAATCGTCACACGGTAATACAATTATGAATTAAATATTCCTCAATTTGCACTTAAAATTGTGATAAGCCTTCCAATTAAAATCGTACACTTCCTATCTAAATATATGTCAGTGGAGGCCTGGGTGTCAGTTCCGAAGTCACATCTCGTAGTTCTGGGTGCTCACGGAATAAAATTACACTATTTACCAGCCATGCATAATCATCGCTGGACTAACTACAGCCTAACTTGAATTACTCTGAATTACTAAAAAAAATTGGTCTCCTGACGCATCAATAATTACAAGTTTTCCCAAATAAAATGATTAAGTCAATCTATTACTGCATGCAAACTTATCGTGTTACCCCTTTATTTACAATTGATTGCTCAGACGTGTTACTAATTAAATAAAGTAAATAGAAGCTACGTGTATCATGGTAGCACATCTACATTACTGAAGTTACAATCTTTAACATTATAGCGTCAGGTAATGATAACTGTTCCCCGCCCAATCTGATTACGTCATATTAATTATGATTTATACTCATCTCCATCTCGATGACCCGTTGTCAGCTCAGGGAGTCCATTGCTGGCTTAGTGCTGACCCATAGGCACCACAGCAGTTACTGGAGGCACCATTCTTCTTTCCAACTGGGAGTCCATTGTTCTAGGTTGACGAAACCGCTGGCAATATTCCTGAGGCACACAACACGTCACTATTTATTCCAAGATTTATTTAGTTACATTCGGTGTGAACGTCCAGCCACGATACCGGACCTCACTCCGCAATCCGCGATTCAGTATCGGATTCCGCGTACCTTTGTCACTACTCGACACAGTAGCGCCGTAGTAATAATAATAATAATATTATTACAAATTATATTTAATGTTCGCGACACGTCTCTGATCTTTAAAGTTTAGACCTTAGCATCACGTCTATCCAATCTCTGCAATATTTACGCACAGTACGCGATTTCACTTGTAAATTAAATTGAAATTCACTCCAACAAAAGATCACTGGCAGCTCGACAACACGTAGCTTCGCCGCCTGTAAGCCACAAATCCCGACTGACGCTTCTCCCTTTCTGCAGTAGTTTTACTAGGGAGCGATACCCCTTCCACTAATTTGCGTATCGCCTATTCCCGGCGTACTCGAGGTAAAATAGTGCGGATGGTTGGTGACCAGTATCTAGTTGGTGCGATTGAGACATAACCACTCAATTATCCTTCGGTGAATCTCTTTAAATTAATTAAAATATGTTCTGCTTCCCCCACCACACGGGGTGAAGTCCCGGTCTCGAGGAGCTGTCATGACACTAACCAGATGGCCCCAGTACTTTTCCACGCAGAAACAACACAGTATTCTTTCTCCTGCTGAAAGTTATCACGGAAGAGGACATTAAACACTCTAAATAAATGTCCCAGTAGCATTCATCCCTTTTAAATCGGGAGATGAGCCCCTAATTCGAGTTTTATTAATTTTCTACCTCGTCGGTAATTAAGTTGGCCAGTCCGATTCCAAGATGGCTCCTATATTCCGTTTCGAAAAAGTTAGTTTCCCCTCATTCTGTGAGCCTTGGGGAGGGATGTCTTCTCTCGAGTGATGTCATAGGGAATCCCCATTCGTAACCCCTCCCGGGTCTAAGTTGGCTTGGCTTCATCTGCGGGGCCCCCGCTACACAAAGGATAATACTGCGCAGTAAGTCGCAGACAAAGAAATCTCATAAAATAATTTTTAAAATACACAATTTATCTATCTCAATGGTATGAATATTAATTAGTTTCGGTATGACCTCTATTAATGATATGAATATTAATCATTTTCAGCGTTCTTTCCCTTTAATAGCATTGCGTGCGTAATTACTGAGATCGATATCAACCCAAGGTCCTTGGATCATGCCCCTGTCGGGTTCATATTCCCCTCTCCCCGAGAAGAAATGGGTACAGGCACTGGACACATTTCGTCGCTGAATATTAAATTGGCAATATCGATTCACAACTGTTTCCAAACCTTTGCTTTCTGGCGAAGTTCCTGGTTCTCTCTTTCCAAATAATATGCTATCTGACGCAATGCTTCTCTGTAGTTCTCCAGGTACTGACATTCTGGACATTCTTCATCCCCAAGATCTCTCTGTGAAAACAAATTCTCCAAATAATTGACTTCTTCGGCTTCCTCATTTGGTCCCGACTCTTCATCTGACACGTCACGTCGATCTTCTTCTCCGTCATCCTCATCCTCTTCTTCTTCCGTTGCTCCAAGTTCTTCAGCGTTGTCCACGTCTTCTAAGTTGCCTCCGGACGTATGGTACAACTTCAGATTTGCCGCGTTGTAGATGGTTTCGGTCGCGCCGTCCATGCTTTGCACCTTGTACGCGTTGTTGTCGAGGTTCTGGATGACTCGGTAAGGACCGATGTACAGTTCAGCGAACTTGTGGTAGAACTTGTTAGGTGGATCGGATACTGTTGGTCGTTTAACGAGAACAAGTTCCCCTACGCGCAGTGGTCGATGGTACCTCTTGTTACGGAGACGACGTAATCTTCGTTCTGCTTGGGCCTTCAAATGTTTTGCTGTCTCTTGTATGCATAGCTCAACCGATAGTCTAGGATCCTGCGGACATTTTAAGACCTCGTGCCATGGTCTCTTTGGAAAACTGTTGAAATGAATCACTGACGGAATTTGCCCGGTGGATTCGTGGATAGTGCCGTTGATACTTTCTGTGATAACAGGAATCACGTCCACCCAACGCCAATGTTGTCTAGGACAGTAGATACGGCAAAACTTTGCGATTTCTCGCATTATCCGCTCTGCGGGATTCGACTCCGGATGCCTAATTGAACTTAGATGATGTTTGATGTTTAAGTTTTCGATGTCTCGCTTGAAGTTTCCCGATGTGAACTGCGACCCATGATCCGTGAGAACACATTCGGGCTTGCCCATACGTGGTATGATTTTTGTCTTCAACTTATTTATAACGGCTCTAGTATTTGCCTTCTGGATCGGACAGAGAGTGACGAATTTTGAAAACACATCCACGCATACCAAAATGTATTGAAGCCCTCTCTTTCCCTTGGGAAGTGGTCCGTAAAAGTCTAAAGCGAACAGTTCCCGAGGTTTACTTGGCAACAACGGCTTCGGTTTTTGCTTAAGTAGGTATGGATTGGGTTTTACCCGTTGGCAGATGTCGCAAGTAAGGAGTACCTGCTGAACAATTTTCCTCAAATTTTTCCAGATAAAAGTTTCCCGAAGTGTAGCAATCACTTTATCTCTCCCTGCGTGACCTGTAACGTGATGAGCGAGCCAAACTAAATCAACCTGCAACGTCGTTGGAACCACGATCCTGAATTGCGTGTGGTCCTCGTCCACAAATTTATGCAGCATGCCATTAAAAAATTGGTACTTCTCGGATCTTTTCTGAAGTTCACGGTATTCATCCGTCCCTGGCTGTATTCTACGTTGGAGGAAATCGATCAACTTCTTCATTTCCGGACATTTCTGCTGTTCTTCACCAATAGTCCGCAGCCTTTCTATGATTTCGCGGTCCCCTTGCTCTATCAACTGTATTTGGTTAACCACGATAGGTTCCGGATCTGGATTTCTACTGAGGGCGTCTGCAATTACATTTGCCTTTCCGGCGCAGTGCTCGACTATAATGTCGAATTGCTGCACAAACAAGCACCACCGGCTGACTCTCTCGCTTGTTAATGCAGATTTCATCATGAACGTCAGAGCTTTGTGATCCGTTCTCAACACAATTGGGTACCCATAAATGTATTTCTTCCAATGGTTAAGAGCGGTCACGATCGCGAGCATTTCTAGTTCGGTCACGGTGTATTTCAACTCATGCGATCTTAATTTGCGACTCATGAAAGCCAAATAGGTGATCCTCTGTTCGGGTTCGGGCGTCCCTTGATACAGTACTGCCCCGACTCCTATAATCGACGCATCAGTTTGCACAATAAACTTCTGTGTATAGTCCGGATATCCTAATTTCACACTATGGGCCAACAGATCCTTTGCTTTAGCAAATGCTTCATCGCATGCAAGATCCCATTTCCACCTATTGTTTTTCTTGAGGAGATCTTGTAATGGTGCAACTATACTGGTATAGTTCGGACAATGATCCGCGAAAAAGTTACAAACTCCTAAAAATTGCCTGACATGTTTCACCTTCGTCGGCTTTGGAAAATTTTGAATTGCCTTTAATTTAACAGGATTGGGCATGATTCCTTCTGAGTCGATCACATGACCTAAAAATAGGATACTCCTTTGGCAGAAATTAGACTTGGGTAGGTTTACCTTGAAGTTGTTCCTTTCTAAATCAGCTAATAGTTTATCAAGTTTCTCCAGGTGCTCTGGCAAAGTTTCAGATGCAATAAGGATGTCATCCACGTACCTCACCGTAAACTGTTTAACTTCGTCACTGAGGTTACGATCTAGTGCCCTAATGAGCGCTGACCCTGCTGTTTTCAATCCAAAGGGTAACCGGTTAAAAACGTAGGTCTGCCCATCAAACAGAAACCCGGTCAAAATTTTGGTGGCTGGGTCAAGTTCCACGTGATGAAAGGATGATGTCAGATCAACTCCACTAAATAATTTCATTCCCCGGAATTTCTTAAGGACCTCTTTTATACACGGGGCCTGGTCATACTCTGGGATTAATCGCTGGTTTATTGCTCGCGCGTCGAGGCAAACCCGCAACGAACCGTTGCCCTTCTCCACCACGACCAAGGGATTCAAAAATGGTGTGGGTGATTTTGATATAATTCCGTTATCCTCCATCTCCTGTATAATTTTCTTCACCCCAGCGTGAAACTTTTCAGGTATCGGATATGGTCTTTGCCGAAATGGTTCCCAATTGTTGACGACTAAGGAATATTTGAAATTTGGAATTTTCCCTGGACGTGAACCAAATACATTTTCGTGTCTCTCTATGACTCTCTGTAATGCGCCTTTGTCTTCCTCCCCTATCTTCGCTTCGTCGATCTTTTCTTGGACTACCTCCGCCAATGATGGTCCTTCATTCTCCGCTTCTAACTTGAAAATCATCCCTTCAAACTCCTTGATCATCTCGTCCCGATAGGCATCCCAGTTTGGGAAGCAATCTCCTCCTTCATGTTTCAATTGTTCTATCTCCATGGTCCAAATTTTCTCCTCCCCGTGTTGTCCCTCGAAGTCGTTTAATCTTACATCTCCCTGAATTGAATCGTTCCTGAATCTAATTTCATTCTTGTCCATGTCAATGACTGCTTTGAATTCCCGAAGAAATTCAGCTCCAATGATGATATTATATTCCATTCTAGTCAAAATTATAAATGGATGTGATATGAGGTTGTTCCCAATTTCCAAATCTAGATAGGCCTGGCTATTGCATGTAGTTGTGCGGTCCGGAATTATTCCTCTAACCTTAATATTGGAAATCGGAATGATTGGAATACATTGCTTCGATTCCAGTTCTTTGACTAATACTTTAGATACCACGCTGACGCTCGCGCCTGTGTCTACAAGGCAACGAACCAGCAACTGGTTAACACGGACATAAATGACGGGTAACGCTCTGATTGGTTTTGGACATGCCTGAACGGGATCTTCAACGAGGTCATCGGGCTGAACTATCCATGATGCGATGGTCACGGACGTCCACGGTTCCCCCTTCGCGTCGGTAGTCCTCGAAAATCCGACTATCTCCTCACTCGGTTTTCCTAATTTTTTTTTAGCTGACCTCCGCCTCCACTTGAATATGGTGGTGCGCGGGGATCAAGATTACTGGCACGGTTTGCAGCATCATGTGCCTGTAGTTCGAGGCTCTCTGCCCCTCGACACTCATCCGACTTAGCAAACTGCTGCATCGAATCTTTCCACCGATCGTTTCCGGCCTGGGTATCTTGCAGATCTCTGACGTAACGGCGTGACTCATTCCTTCTGTCGTTGAGGTCACCCCGATAGTATTCTCGCGGTCTGTTGTTCTGTCGACCACGGTTACCCCAGTAGGAATTGGGTGTTCTCTCGTAAGGTCGTCGCCCTCGTGCGCCGCTCTGTCCGTGGTTGTACCTCCCTGACTGATACCATTGACTCCTACCCTGGTCATTTCGACACTTCCATTGGTGGTTTTCCCACTTCGGAGACCTCCAATCCCTATTATTCCTGTTCTGGTTGCCTATCTGAGCATCAGTCTGGGTACTTGTCACCTGAGTACTCCGGTTTACCGACTGATCCCCCTCTCGAACGTTTAACGTGTTGATGGCTTCTACGTTTCTAGCTCGGCCGTGCCCGACATGAGATGTCTGATCCAACTGTCTTAACACGTGCTCGGCTTCCACTGCCGTACGGATATTTGCCGCAATCAACATGCGCTGGACGTCAGCTGGGAATTGCTTTGTGATGGCGGTTATTAATTCACTTTCAGTCGGCGGGCTGTCCAGTTCGCGCATCTTCACCAGCTGGGACGTGAAATAATCGCAGAACCTTGTGGGTCCTCCCGAAGCGTACCTCCTCGAGTAAAGCTCTAACCTAAGTCCTTGCTGCGTGTCCAAACCCCAGTATTTTTCCAAAAATAGCTTCTTAAAGCCTTCATAGCTATCAAAACAGTAGCGGAACGCTTTAAACCATTCGAGAGCCTGGTCTTCCAAAAATTTTTCAACTACACGTAACTTCCGATCCGCTGGTACCCGATGATCTGCCATATAATCATCTACCTCGCGGAGGAAACTTTTTGGCGTAGTCCTAGTGCCTGGTTTGAACTTCTTTGGCTTATCATCCGCCGAACGTAAGAGGCTATACATCGGTATTGAATTTTGGCCAAGCAAGGTCGACGTTCTCTCGTCCATCGTCGGTAATTTATACTCTTCATTGCCGGGTAGTTGCTCCTTGAACAGACTGTAGCCCATTTGATGTGATCCGCTACCTAATTCCATTTTCTTCATTCCGGCCGTTTCCATTTTGAAATGTGGTTCATCCCGAATGTCTAATTTCTTCATTCCCTCTATTTCTTCGCGAAGCGCGTTAATTTGTTCTTCGTGGATCTCCAATTTCACCATCATTTTCGAGCCTTTCTCTTCGCTCCATTCGTGGATCTGTTTAGCAGTCTCTCCTACTATTTGTCCTGACACTTCCTTCCGTAACCTGGCAAAAGTTAGTTTCGTATCGGACTGCGCTGCTTGCGATACTGACGTAATCTTTTCGTCTAGGGCCTCAATTACCACCAAGGCTTTCTCCGTCCTTTCTTCAACGATCCTGATATTTATCTGGTTGTCCTTGACCTGCTCCACCATCTCTTCGATCTTCGTGTCGCGGTCATTCGCTTTGGACCTGACCTGTTCCATCTCACCATTCAGCCGATCGATTTTCTCATTTACATCCACGATTTCGCCATTCACGCGAGTTATGTCTCTCTCGATACCGGTCTCAACCTGACCAAGCCGCTCAACTATTCCCTCGACCTTTATTTCAACAACGGCATTGAGCTGAGAAACCGCGTCTATTTTATCGCTTAGTTCCTTAGCCCCCTTTTCGCATTGTTGTTGAACCTCCTGAATTTTGTTCATTAAACTACTGCATTTCTCCTCAATCATCTTACTAGTCTCGGTTCGGTTTTCTTCCAATTTAACCTCAAAATGTGTTAATTTACCGTCAAAGTTCTCTAGTTGTTCTCTGACCTCCGCGCGCCCCTGTTTGCATTCATTTTCAAGCGTCTTAATATCGTCCTTCATTTCCTCCCGATTCGCCTTTAAATCGTCCTTCACACCGTCCTTCATTTCCCTAATCTGCGCACTGTTATCTTCCATCCTATTCTCCATCTTATTTTCAAGTGTCTTAATATCGTCTTTCACACTGTCCCTAATCTGCGCACTAGTCTCATCCATCTTATTTTCAAGTGCCCTACTCCGCGCACTGTTCTCTTCCATCTTATTTTCAAGTGCCTTAAAGGCGTCCATCAAAGCCCGCATGGCTTCACTATCCATGTCGCTATCCTTTGAGATGACAGGACCCCCCTCGCTAACGTCGGCGTCAACAAACCACAACAATATATAATTATTATTGATTTTAAAAGAAAGGATTCCTCTATCCAAACTTTACGTTCTTCCAGCTTCAAATAATCTTTACTTTAATCATCATTGCAAATTAAGCCTCAAAAACGGCTATCATTGAAGCTGCCTAACCGCCTAACATCATTAAGGTTCATGAAATTTATATAAGAAGGCAACGGGAAATTTCCGAAAATGATTATAACATTAGCCCTCAAATTCAGTTAATAAAGTTGCCGGTTGACCTGTGATTTTAAAATTGGGCTCGATTTTAAATACCAACACATGTGGTATAGTGCCAGTAAATCAACCCATGCCCTCAGCATTGAGGTCCTTCAAACACACAAAGTCCATCAGAATCTCAAACTGAACCCATGAAATCAACCTACTGCCACTCGAAACAGAAAAGTAGGCGTGAGGTTACCTCTTCTCATCCACGGTTATACTAACGTACAATATATTTCCTAATAGCAGGTTGTTTGGTGACGAAACACGCACCACTGGCTAATATCCGTGAATAGATATGCACTAAGAGAAAGCCACTATTCACTTCAAACCTCACTTATGGGAAATTCATTTCATTGTTTCCCGGGATTCGAACTAATCCCCTTAAATTTTGGATACGCCCCTGCTTACGCGAATGTCATGGCTCTGCCCATATCATTGGACCATGACTGTGTTCTCATTCATAAAACGATTTAATATTGACATCAAGGTATCACTTATTCAACTATAATGAACTGGGCCTCGCGTGGAAATGTCAGAAGCAGACATGGGTTACCAAAATAATCGTGCCCACTCCTGGAAGCCGCACAAGTATGCCTTGCCTAATACACAACACAACACGCCCCTATCTTTGCATTAATGGTATGCAATAGGTGGGATAATTATGCGCCTATTAAACATCAAAATACGCCTACTAAACCGTAGAATATGTCCCACCTTGGGCCGTATTTATATATCCAGACATTGGATGTCATTCTATATGGCGCTAAATTTCCTAAATCTGGGTAGCCCTTATTTACGGACATATCGAGCCCCACAGTTCACTTACGCCCTTTTATCTCGCCCCACGTTGGGCGCCATCTTAAGTATGTGCCCGTCCCTACACCTAATGGCTCCGGCATGATGTCTACAGGGCGTTAACGGGTTGGAATAAAACAAATGGGCGCTTAACTCGACTAAGCTTAAGGGCATACAGGGTAGGAGACGGGTCATACCTAATTACAATGAGAACACATTCGGGTTAAAGATTAGATTAATACACGTGGTTTATTAGGCCTTAATGATGATGATGATGATGACGCATTTATATACAAATGAATTACATGGATTATTATCAATTGTTGTTGTTTGTTATCGACTTTCAGTCGTTTGTGATGGATCCGAGTATTATCTATCGCAGAGCGATCCATTATGACGAGATTCGAACGGGAAAACACTTATCATAGACACTGAGGCTATGTGATATCATTGACCAATAGGATTAACATGCATGCAACGAATCTGAGCAATCCCTATACTAAACACACAGCTATTCCCCAACGAAGTACCACGAAGGAACTCATAAAAATGTGGAACAAACGCCCGGGTTTGAACCGACCCTCACTTGTAAAAAATTCACCACCCCGATGGTCAACACCATCGGTAACTCAATTATAATCACAACAAGATACATGAACCCTTAAAGAACACAAATTATATACAGTAAACACGTGAGACATCCAGCCTTCGGTTGAGCATTGGGGTACCAATGCCGCTGTCGGGAACTGAACTGACACCCGTTGGGATGGAAGTGGGACTCTGAAAACCCTAAACTACGTTATACTCAAGTGTGTAATGGCAGTAAACTAACAAGTACTGGTAACAATCGCCGTGTCATTTATTAGCGACTACATCAGTCTGGCGTGTTGAATATTTCATTATTAAGCGATTCTTTCGCCCTCATTCACTTCAACTCAAGGCTCCCTCTTACACGAGCGGACGAGAATACACAAAAAACCGACACTTCTCCTCAGTAGGTCAACTGCCCACAGCCCCCACACGGCGGGTGGTCATTGGCCTCGGCCTTCACAGGCATAACGCCCTTTCTTAACAAAACACCCCATCTCGGGGATCGTTCACTAATAAACTGAGCCTCATCGTTCCTTAAACAAAATTACATTGGCTCTCAATACTTCACTTCAATTCAACACACACATTCATTTACAATATCATGATCCCGCGACGCGACATCGGTTCCTATGATACCAATACTTGTTTGATTACCATAACTACAATTTATTATTATTATTATTATTATTATTATTATTATTATTATTATTATTATTATTATTATTATTATTATTATTATTATTGGGTTCATCATTACACCATCTCCCTACACGACTTACCTGGAAATTAGACCATACTGCGTGATCATAATTAACTTCCTCGTAATGACGGTGTAATTAATCCATATCTAAATTGTGATTTCTGATAAAATCGTCACACGGTAATACAATTATGAATTAAATATTCCTCAATTTGCACTTAAAATTGTGATAAGCCTTCCAATTAAAATCGTACACTTCCTATCTAAATATATGTCAGTGGAGGCCTGGGTGTCAGTTCCGAAGTCACATCTCGTAGTTCTGGGTGCTCACGGAATAAAATTACACTATTTACCAGCCATGCATAATCATCGCTGGACTAACTACAGCCTAACTTGAATTACTCTGAATTACTAAAAAAAATTGGTCTCCTGACGCATCAATAATTACAAGTTTTCCCAAATAAAATGATTAAGTCAATCTATTACTGCATGCAAACTTATCGTGTTACCCCTTTATTTACAATTGATTGCTCAGACGTGTTACTAATTAAATAAAGTAAATAGAAGCTACGTGTATCATGGTAGCACATCTACATTACTGAAGTTACAATCTTTAACATTATAGCGTCAGGTAATGATAACTGTTCCCCGCCCAATCTGATTACGTCATATTAATTATGATTTATACTCATCTCCATCTCGATGACCCGTTGTCAGCTCAGGGAGTCCATTGCTGGCTTAGTGCTGACCCATAGGCACCACAGCAGTTACTGGAGGCACCATTCTTCTTTCCAACTGGGAGTCCATTGTTCTAGGTTGACGAAACCGCTGGCAATATTCCTGAGGCACACAACACGTCACTATTTATTCCAAGATTTATTTAGTTACATTCGGTGTGAACGTCCAGCCACGATACCGGACCTCACTCCGCAATCCGCGATTCAGTATCGGATTCCGCGTACCTTTGTCACTACTCGACACAGTAGCGCCGTAGTAATAATAATAATAATATTATTACAAATTATATTTAATGTTCGCGACACGTCTCTGATCTTTAAAGTTTAGACCTTAGCATCACGTCTATCCAATCTCTGCAATATTTACGCACAGTACGCGATTTCACTTGTAAATTAAATTGAAATTCACTCCAACAAAAGATCACTGGCAGCTCGACAACACGTAGCTTCGCCGCCTGTAAGCCACAAATCCCGACTGACGCTTCTCCCTTTCTGCAGTAGTTTTACTAGGGAGCGATACCCCTTCCACTAATTTGCGTATCGCCTATTCCCGGCGTACTCGAGGTAAAATAGTGCGGATGGTTGGTGACCAGTATCTAGTTGGTGCGATTGAGACATAACCACTCAATTATCCTTCGGTGAATCTCTTTAAATTAATTAAAATATGTTCTGCTTCCCCCACCACACGGGGTGAAGTCCCGGTCTCGAGGAGCTGTCATGACACTAACCAGATGGCCCCAGTACTTTTCCACGCAGAAACAACACAGTATTCTTTCTCCTGCTGAAAGTTATCACGGAAGAGGACATTAAACACTCTAAATAAATGTCCCAGTAGCATTCATCCCTTTTAAATCGGGAGATGAGCCCCTAATTCGAGTTTTATTAATTTTCTACCTCGTCGGTAATTAAGTTGGCCAGTCCGATTCCAAGATGGCTCCTATATTCCGTTTCGAAAAAGTTAGTTTCCCCTCATTCTGTGAGCCTTGGGGAGGGATGTCTTCTCTCGAGTGATGTCATAGGGAATCCCCATTCGTAACCCCTCCCGGGTCTAAGTTGGCTTGGCTTCATCTGCGGGGCCCCCGCTACACAAAGGATAATACTGCGCAGTAAGTCGCAGACAAAGAAATCTCATAAAATAATTTTTAAAATACACAATTTATCTATCTCAATGGTATGAATATTAATTAGTTTCGGTATGACCTCTATTAATGATATGAATATTAATCATTTTCAGCGTTCTTTCCCTTTAATAGCATTGCGTGCGTAATTACTGAGATCGATATCAACCCAAGGTCCTTGGATCATGCCCCTGTCGGGTTCAGTATGTATGTATGTATGTATGTACTGTATGTATGTATGTATGTATGTATGTATGTATACATAGCCACGTAGGGCCACACACTAGAACGTAAATATCGCAGCGCTATTCTCTTTTTTTAATGGCTCATCACTGCTGCCAACTTGACTAGTTACATATTAAAATCACTAGATATAACCATAACAAACTAATCTCAACGTAAGCATCGATAATGACCGTTCCTTCACCCAAATAAATGATAAAAGCTAAAATGAAATAAATATAGATATTCATAATTAAGTCGGTTTCCACGCCCAGTGAGTAAGGAAATAAACATACTTCCTTATTCTCACTCAAATTAACGTTACCTATACATTTCTTCCTTTATTTTGATATACGCATTACTATAACCGTATTCTTGAAAAGAGCGATGTCCTAAACGATGCAATTTATTTAATAAGTCTTTGCAGTGTCATTTTCAAAAATTCCAGAAATTAAAGTGCTTAATGTTTTTCTTTTGCTCGAACGTTTTCTTCTCTCTTCAATAACCAGTAGAAGAGAGAGATTATCGAACATATTTTCAGCATGTAGGCTGGTTGTGTCTTCAAATTTATCCAGCAAACATATAGGAGCACTAATGTACCAAGCTACCTGAACGGAAATTAGGTCAGCTTTCAAGCTAACTGCAGAATCGAGAATAATAATGGTATTGATTAAACGTTCTACTAACTACTTTTATGGATTTCATAGACGCCGAGGTGCCACAATTTCGTCCTACAAGAGTTCTTTTACGTACCGGTAGATCTACAGACACGAGAATGGCATATTTGAGCACCTTCAAATACCGCCGTGCTCGAACCCACCAACCTGACCTCTACCATGTGAGCTAGTCATACATTTCCTCCTTCACTCGCTTAAATTAATTTTAAACATTTCCTGCCTTTATTTTGATGTACCCATTACTATAAACTTATTCTTTAAAATAGAGAGAGAGAGAGAGAGATTGTATAATTGATTGCAATTTCCGAAAGTTCAAAAACTTACCTCATAGGACCCATCTGTACTTCCTTTTGTTTGGATATTTTTTTCTTCTTCTTTCTTCAATAAGCAGTAGGGGACGGGCATTTTTAAACATACTTCCAGTTTGCAAGTTGGTGTATCTCAAGCTTACCACATTAGGGTAACCCAGGAAATGTACAGGGGCACTAATGAGTCAAACAACATTACCAGATTTTTATATATATTGGCTTAAATCACACTGATTGAAGACAGGTTGTAAGGCAAGAATGGGATAGGAAAGAAGGTTGGGACTGGAATGAAAGAAAGCGATCGTTGTCTTAATAAAGGTACAGCCACAGCATTAGCCTGTAGTGAAAATGAGGGAACCACGGGAAGAAATTAAAAAGAACTTCAGATCTTCCGACTGTGGGGTTCGAATCCACCATCTCCCAAAAGCATGCTCACAGCAATGTGATCGAACTGCACAGCCAATTCACTCAGTTTCTTATGATTCGTAATACCACATGGGCTTACTCTCCCAAATTACAGTTTGGACTTCTGCCATAGGGCGACCCACTTACCTGTATATGGATTATACATATATGTAAGAACATTATATACCTTAATACAAGATACTTTCCTAGTCCGTTGTCTGAGTGGTGCAGATACAAGAAATCTATCATAAATCATAAAGAAGGCATGTTTTCATAGCAATAACAATATTTAATGAAATAAATAAATACAAAGAGATAAGCATAATTTACTATATTAAATTTTAGAAATTGTAGCAGAGAATCAAATCTATATCCTTCCGGGAGGACAATCCTAGAACGCCTTAACTGCCTCGGCCACGAAGCCTCTAACGTGAGTTTTTAGTATAATTAATTACACTAAACATTTTTGAGCTCGGGGGCCGATGGCCTTCGATGTTAAGCCCCTTAAAACAACAAGCGTCATCATCTTTCTTTGAGCAAATACTCCACTTCATAAGAATTAAGTTCCTGGGATTGTACCCTTTAACTGAGCATGTATGTTATGGAGGCGGTGTAGCATGAACCGACATTTCAAACAGTCTCATAGCAGATTCTCAATTGAGGTGGTATGACGAAAGGAGAGTACCTTCTCCGATTAACACGTATACTGATGAACAATTGAATCAGTTATACCTGGCTGGTAGCATGTGGACCAACTTTCGCCATGATGATTGTGACGATATGGAGTGGCAAGGGTTCTGAAAGACACTGGAAACGTTGAGAAGCAATCCTGATCCACAAACACTGCACAGCCTCCCATAATGCACAGAGGTCTGGTGGAACAATAACCAAGGCGCGCACATCCATCTCGAGACCATCCCAGATGTGCTCCATGGGACTGACATCGGATGTCTTTGGGTGGTCGGCCATGGGGGTGTTAACTCACTAATGCCCACCGAATGATATATCACACGCAAAACATTCTTTCCAAATTACGTTGAACCCCTGTCACTCATGTTAAGCCTATTACACATAAATAAGAAAGCCAATGAAAGTATTTTCCTTCTGGACCTTCATGGTCGCCCGGAATGCCGGACAGATGCTTTGTTTGAAAACAAGTTTTTCACTATAATATGATTTATCTATAGAGCGAGACCACTACGCAGTGTGCGTCTCATAGCTATCGAGATGGAATTGGTAGACAGGAGTTCCATCCCCACTGTCGGCATTCCTGAAAATGGTTTTCTGCACTTTCCCATTTTAACACATTGATTCAAGGCTTGTCTGTATTAGCGCTACAAAAAAAACAAATAGCAATATACATATAACTGATCTCTTTCAATTCGTTATCGACGGCTTGTAATTTTATTAAACTGTTGCCCAAGCCTCAGATCTTTTTCTCCTCAGATTTTTACACAGGACAGTCCGCATATCATCGTAATGAAGAAAGATTGTAAAAGTATCAATACAAATGCCTTGTTATAGGAAGGTAAGGATCATGATGGATATGGAACTGAGTAATTTTAAAGCTGTGAACATAGATCAAGCGTAGAAAATCAAGGGGCGACTAGATTGGGTGAACCTTTAATAACTGGTTTGTGAAAGGGAGCATGACGTAAGAAGACCATAACCATGGCTAGTAACAAGAACATGACAGAATATGAGATACGTCCAACTAGTCAACAAGGCAATTGGGCTGCTTTGGGTAGGTCCGGCGAGTGACAAGACCATTGGGATAGAGTCAAGCAAAGGAGGTCTGTGGATGTAAGCCCCCAGGTTAGGGCCTCTAGCATTCCCTGGACAGTATTGGCTTGTAATCTACCGAAAACCACTGATAGTCACAGTTGTGATTTATTGGAAACAAATTATAATGACTGGTTAGGTTGTGATCCACCGTAAACCACTGATTGTCAAAGGGTTAGGATGGGTTCGACAGGATTTGTAATTGACCGACTGTTTTCATTGAAATCACTGCCGTGACGATTGAATGCAATAAATATATAACTGAATCAATTGGTCTAGAAGGTTTTCATCCGGTAGATACGCCAGGAACTAGCGAACCATCACCATACACACAAAGTTTACAAGAATCAACAAAATAGGATATTAATTCATGGTAGTCACTGTTCTTTAAAGAGAAGGAATATCCAGTCAACAATATTTGCAGTCAACTTGGTTTTTCTTTATTACTGTGCAAAATAGCAACGTACCAATTTTGACAAGCACGGTATCCCGTCATACACATACACACAGACATTATGTTCAACAGCGACTCATGAACAGTGATGGGCTGGATGTCCAATCTCACTAATCTATGTTCTGGACTATTTCTACTTTTTTTTAAAATGTATTTGTCCTGTACTGTGATTTTGCAATTTTTGCTGAATATGTATGTGGCTGAAATGAAGTTGGATAAGCTGCATGGTCTCCTTTTTATAGGAGGAATGTACCGTGGCAATGAAACTCATAACTTGGGTTTCATTCACTTTATAGTTCCTCTAAGATATGTTGGTAGCAATTCAGTCATGTACGACGACGTCTTTTATGGTAAATACGAATTACTTTGCAGTGCTGTCTTAATGGCAATGTACTATATATCTATACAGCCTATATACATGACTTTTTAAAATTACCTGTCAAGTTACATTTTAGCTGTGTGATAACGCTAAAAGACAATGGACTGTGAGATTGGCGGTTTTCGTCGACCCGTCGCCAGAACTTTATAAAGGATAAGTTAAATTCACGTAAGATGCAAATAAACTGTATGCGGTGTAAATAAATGTAAGACAAAATAACAGGAGATAGGTGAATTGACGACTACACAGGAGAATGAGAGAGAAGAGATAAAAGAAAAGTAAATCGATTATTCACTAATTTTAGTTTCTCCCCATCTAAAACCCCTACTACCCAGGCAGGTCCTTACAAGTATGACATCATACATGTACCGGCATATTCTGGCTTCTTCCCTCATTGCTCTTCTGTTCTCACGTAGGCTCTGTCCACAAATCCAGGTTAAAATCGCCAACTTGCATAGGAATTGAACCCAGATCCTCCCGGTGAAAGCAAGACTTTACAAGAAATGAAATTTATTTTTAGCCCGT
This sequence comes from Anabrus simplex, assembly GCF_040414725.1. NCBI lineage: Eukaryota > Metazoa > Arthropoda > Insecta > Orthoptera > Tettigoniidae > Anabrus > Anabrus simplex. The sequence continues at coordinate 233,931,113 of NC_090271.1, forward strand.
ATTGTCGACCTTAACAAGTAGTGTTATGGTACTTTTAAGAGAATTCCACCTTTACAATAAAAATTAAATTTATTCCTTTCAGAATAACATTAAATCATGGTACACGCACATGGAACATATTTCGTTCAACATGCAGTTCAACTCAAGGCGGCATACAGGCTGACCAGGCTGATGCGAGACCTGCGAGGATACTTATTCATTTTTAACGTATTTATGAAACCAAGCCCGGCATTCAGCTTGTAAAACTTTTAAGAGAAGTTCCTCCTCGAAAATAGTCCAGTTCAATAGGAACCACAGCCTTCATCGAAAGTATTGAACGTAATTTATTAAGACTTGTTTTCAGATAAGATTTTATCAAACACTAACCTATATTTTATGTGTTACTACATACAACATTAAGATTTTTCAACTACATTCCATTAATGACAGATCTCAATTTAACAACACAATGTATTTTCATACATGTAAAATGTGTTAGGGACGTTGTATATTTTTATAATGGTGTATTTTTTACTAGACTCTACTGTTTTAATTTCTAAATGTACCGAGCTCGATAGCTGCAGTCGCTTAAGTGCGGCCAGTATCCAATATTTGGGGGGATAGTGGGTTCGAACTGCATCGTCAGCAGCCCTGAAGGTGGCTTTCCGTGGTTTCCCATTTTCATATCAGGCAAATGCTGGGGCTGTACCTTAATTAAGGCCATGGCCACTTCCTTCCTACTCCTAACCCTTTCCTGTCCCATCAGACCTATCTGTGTCGGTGCGACATAAAGCAACTTGTACAAAAAATAATAACTAGATGCATGCGTAATAATGTGATAATATTTAATGTGAAAAGTTTCGATCATAGCACACAGACAAAACCAGACACCAAGAATATCCAGTGTCTTTCAAAGTATAAATATATATCCTTGTTCTCTTTATGTTTTGTGAACGTATGGCTGAAGATATTCTACAATGAGGACGAAACATGTACCATGATTTAATGTTATTCCGAAAGGAATAAAGTTACTTTGTATTGTAAAGGTGGAAATCTCCAGAAAGTACCATAATACTTGATGAACCAGTCTCAGTACACCTAGACTCCGGTACCAGCTTAACATAGCTATGTTTAGCAAGAAAGGTAGTATTTCCCTACAATTTTCAAATGTAAGTTTGTTATATCCGAAAGGACAGGGCAAAGTTGTAAAACCCTGAATCTCACGGAATGGCTCTTATAGTGGTACAGCTAATTCCTCAGATTCTCCTGTTCTTCCTTCTTCCTCTTCTTCCTCCCCTGGTCCACTGCTTCCATGATGAATAACTACTTCTTCCACTTCAGAAACACCTCTCACCTCATTATTGTAGAACTCAACAATCTTCTTCTCAGTGTGTGTTTCACTTCATTTTTCTATATTTCTTCTGTCACTTGTGGGATATATTGAAGTACCATAACCTGATAAACTTATCTTGCCTATATCTAATAAATAACATTTCCACTTGGCCTACCTGATTAAGAGATTCTTTCTACACAGCTCTAGCTCAGTCCAATCCATGGCCAGGTCTTGAAGCCACTGTTTTGTTATAATACTGCTTCGCCACAGACCATACTAATTCGATGGCAGCATCTCATCATCAATATACCTGGTTTTAAAAAAACTGAGAAATATTGTTATGCATACATGAAAGTAAACAACATTACCTAAACTTATGTTTAGATGCTACTGTACCTCTTTAAGTGACTTCGATTCATCTTTGCAGCCGTTGCCTACGTTATAATACAATGCCTGGAAATAGAGTCTGTAAAACGCTATCGAAGTGGTCACACTGAAGGTCAATGCCGGACCGCTAGGATCGCTTTCTTGCCCACTGTCTACCAGGTTCGCGCCTTTAAACGTGTTTATTAACTGAGTTGGTTGTGAATGTATTATGCATTCGTCTGATGTTAAGCATTCGCAGTTCCAGTCATGGTTTATTCACGAGAAATTAAAGGTAGTGGAATTTCGCTTCACAAGTTTCCAGTGAACGTTCAATGTTCAAAACAATATACTGAGGAAGTATTACGCATGAAATACGACTTCAAGCTGATGAAATTAGGCCTCTGTTCATCATCAATCAATACTGATCTGCATTTAGGGCAGTCACCCAGGTGGCAGATTCCCTATCTGTTGCTTTCCTAGCCTTTTCCTAAATGATTTCAAAGAAATTGGAAATTTATTGAACATCTCCCTTGGTAAGTTATTCCAATCCCTAACTCCCCTTCCTATAAATGAATATTTGCCCCAGTTTGTCCTCTTGAATTCCAACTTTATCTTCATATTGTGATCTTTCCTACTTTTATAAATGCCATTCAAACTTATTCGTCTACTAATGTCATTCCACGCCATCTCACCGCTGACAGCTCGGAACATACCACTTAGTCGAGCAGCTCTTCTTCTTTCTCCCAATTCTTCCCAACCCAAACATTGCAACATTTTTGTAACGCTACTCTTTTGTCGGAAATCACCCAGAACAAATCGAGCTGCTTTTCTTAGGATTTTTTCCAGTTCTTGAATCAGGTAATCCTGGTGAGAGTCCCATACACTGGAACCATACTCTAGTTGGGGTCTTACCAGAGACTTATATGCCCTTAAGTTCTTAAGTTTTGATTCGAGTTACGTTATAAGAATCAGGCGATCCCAAAATTTGTCACTGGACTTTTTTGTAAACAATGTTATCGTGACTGGCGATCACTTGAGAGGCATCTTCAAACTCAGAAATCTTAAATTAGGAAACCAACCAGAAAATTCATTTTCCCAACAAATTTGGAGAAAATTAATATAGCAAGAGCTAAAAATATTGTACTTTCCCCTGAAACAATCTTTGGTTTGAGAAGTATGGAGGTGGTTTTGTCCCGAGAGCATTAAATACAGTTTAATATAAACCATTTGTTTTATGGAGCATGTTATGAAATTTTTCGATGCGCATGACGTCTGCAACACCTCACATGGGTCATATTCCAGAAATGGGAACAAACGATCATCTTTTAGTACTGAAGATGAACGCCTCAGTTGGTTAATTAATGATTTCCTGTCATGTATTAAGAAAATGCAAATGCATTCAGAGAAATTAAAAAAGATTCATGAGATAGATGTATCAGGCATAGATCTTGACTACCCAATCCACTGTGGCCTGCGTAAAATACCTCATAAGTATACATTTGCATTATGCATTGACGAGGAACCTAACAAGCGATGACATCGAGCTCTTCTTCAGCAACCTAAGACGCCAAGCGGAATAAAATGACATTATAGTTCGCGTGGCAAAAACACAAACAGACTGTAAAGGTTGTTTAGAACATATCCCTTCTCCAGCTACTCAAAGTCCAACATTGTGTCTTATTCGTTTTCAAGATCGAGGAGCCCTCAGATGCCGAAAATCATCGTCTATGGTACTTCTGCAGTGAACGACGGAATTTGTCACCACCGCTACGCACTACTTGCCACGAAGAGTGTTACTAAAATGTGTACTTTTTTTTTTCGAAAGACATGTCAACAGTGAAATTAAGTGTAGAAAGTTTAAAGACGATAAACCACCTCTTTTTTCTACTATAAAAATTTCTGAGACCTCTATTAGACAACATTGCTTCGAGCCACACAAGTAGAAGAGGGAAAGTTTTGAAACTGGATAAGAAGCCCCTCAAAAGGAAAGTTTTAAAACTTCAATGACATATCCAAGCCAACGCAGCACCGCTCTATAAATAAAGTACTACCAATACTCCCAAAAACATTCAGTTCTTTTTATTTAGAATATAATTTACTTATCGACATATACAGCCATGCGAATACAAGGGGGCAAGAACGCTATCCTAGCAGCTGAATGGTGAACTGGGATGCCACCCTTTTCCATGAGTGCATTTCAAGGCCTTGTATTATAGCGTAGGCGACGTTTGCAGCTCATCTTTTGTTGCATTTTCCGGTGGAGACACCCCATTCTGCCTCAACCATGACTATAAATTAAAGGAAAAATTTAAAATTAAATTCTGTACCATCATCAAAGACCATTCAGTAGAAGAAAATATTCAAACTAGTGTAATTACCATTAATTGATCCTTCTTCCATTTCGTTGTTGGTTGATGCTCCACAAGCTCACAGTGATATGCTGCATTATCCATCACAAAAACACAGGGTCCTATATTTCTTAATCCTACAATTAATTGTGTTTTCACACACATCTGTAATTACTCACTGTTCATAGCACCATGATAATCTTGATTGCTCTTCGAGTTTGTGGCAAATATCAGATCAGTACCTGTAAGAATTTTGAGTTTTGGCATGAAGTTATTTCTTCTAAAAAAATATTCGCTAAAAATGAGATCACCATCTTCAATAGACAAAAATTGTGATTTCTGTTGAATGATTGAGAAAGATGTCTTATTTTAAGTGAAACCAACTACAATGCAGCGAAATCACCTGTTGATGAAGTCAATGAATTACTACTTACACTAGTTTATCCTAACATCTATCATGAATGTATTTCCATTAGTATATCAATATCCAGTAATATTATATAAAAATACACTGGAGAAGTTTTAGTTGAAGTACCTCTCTAAAGTTAATCGTTAGCCTAAAGTGAATACCTGCAGGTCTTTTTAATTACCAAGAGATCCCTTAACAGTGGAGAAGTCAAAATCAAGAACCATTGATAGAACCCAGTGAAGCGGTAAGTTATAATGCCACTTCCTATATTGTACCAGTCAATTTCAATCAATCAATCAATCAATCAATCAATCAATCAATCAATCAATCAATCAATCAATCAATCAATTAAACAATCAGTCACCACTGATCGCCCACGTGGCAGATGTTGTTTACCTAGTCTTTTCTTCAATAATTGCAAAGAATTTGGAAATTTATTGAACATCTCCCTTGATAAATTAATCCAATCCCTAACTCCTCTTCTTAAAAACTAATATTTGCCCCAATTTGTACCCTTAAATTCCAACTTTATCATTGTACTGTGATCTTGCCTACTTTCAAACCACCACTCAAACTTATTCGTCTACCAATGTCATTCCAAACCACCTCTCCACCGACAGCTTGGAACATACCACTTAGTCAAGCAGCTCGTCTCCTTTCTCCCAAGTCTTCTCAGCCCAAACTTTGCAACATTTTTGTAACGCTACTCTTTTGTCAGAAATCACCCAGAACAAATCGTGCTGCTTTCCTTTGAATTTTTCCCAGTTCTCGAATCAAGTAATCCAGGTGAGGGTCCCGTACACTGGAACTGTACTCTAGTTGGGGTCTTACCAGAGACTTATGTGCCTTCCCCTTTACATCCTTACTACAATCGCATGTGAACCATGTGAAGAGAGATCATCTCACTATAATAAGAAAATGAAGTAGAATGAAGTAAGAACATACCAGGTAAAAGCCATCTATCGTTCCAGCATGGCCCATAAACCAGTCTTCCTCCCTCAGATATAGGTCGACGAATTATTCTTTGAACATCATACCCAGATTTGTGTGGTTTATTCCAGGAGTATGTGGGTGACCCTGAAAGAGAAATGCACATTTGAAACCAAAGACACCTGATGAAGATAAATTATTATATGTTTTTAATAAAATATCATAATATAAAACTTATGTATATTCACCCTTCATAAAAATCCAAGTCTCGTTCAAGAAAACAACAGGTTTTCGGTTCTCGCTGTCCTTATTTCGCATATATTCCCACCGAAAACAGGATCTCTCAAAACAATTTTCTCTGACATGCTTTGTACGCATAGGGATCTCCTTTACTCCACACAAATCCCATGGCCTTCAAAATTCTTCTTAATGGTGTTTCTGTCCCCTTATACAAATAAGTGGCATAATTTGCTTTCATGTCTTCGAAAATCTTTCTTAGAGTTACATCTTCTCCTATGGGGAGAGAAAAGAGTGTTACAAGAAGCTCAAAAGAGCTGTATGTCGATACATGCACAAAACATTTCTGGGAGGTTATCTATAACCATTTCCTATAAATAATACTGCAATAGGTTCCTTGTGACGTTACTTTTATGTAATGTATCATAAATAAACCTTACTATCGCTTCCTATGAAAAACTGTCTATGCCGGTCACTGGATGCTCACGCTTCCGGTGTCTAGCTGGGGTAGAAAATTCAACTCCCTTCTTCTAATTTTCTATTACTTCTCGGACTGAAGTGAAACCACGCTGTAATAATACACACAAGCAAATATATTGCATACACATATGCCGTAAGTCGATATGAATACACAAAGGTTAAGTCTGCACACCGTATCAAAGTCGAGACAATACGTGATTAGTTAGGTTAGCTTCATAATGAAATATTCTTCCATTTCACCCGATTGTCATTATGTCAGAAACTAATCATAGAAACACTTACCCCAGTTAATTCTGAAACTCCTGTCATTAGGTCCGTATTACTATGACTGATACCTTCTTCATCGTCTTCGTATTTCAATTGCTCGTAGCAATGTGTAATCAACTCCTGACCTAATTTTTGTAAAGGATGTTACGTTGCTTTCCTTTTCGGAGGAGTTCTTGCAGATTTTTCCTACTTCTTAGACATTCCAATCGAATTCTGTACGTACGTATTGGAAGAAATAGGACCGTAATTAATAAAATGCTGCGTTCATGATTTCACTCAAACTATGTTATTAAATGCACAATTCTGCTTACCTGATATTAGCTAAACAGATTTACAACCCCACAGAAAAAGGAAAATGCTTTAAATATATCCGCAAATGTATCACTAGTGACTTTAACAGTATTGCAGTGGCAATACGTAATTCTGGCAAAAACCATGACTGTATGTTGCCAACATGCCAGATTAACAGTAACGGTAAGACGTCGTATCGGCAAGTAGGGTTAGCGACACTGAATCGAACCCAACAGTAAGAAATATAACTATAAATCACTACCATCAGCATTAACAGGGGAGAAAGAGTAAGGTTGCACCCTTAGTGTATGGGCTCTGTTCCCTCGCCGTAAGACGAGTGAGGCCCACAGCTATCAACACGCCTCTCCAAGAGAAGGAGCGCGTGCGTCAACCAAGCGACTTGAATTTCGCTCTTTCGAGCCGGCAAAGAAAGCCATCTCTCAGGAGAGACCTAGACTGTGGTAGAGCGATCAGATTATCGATAGAGCTGTACGTGCCTTGATTGAACTGTTTGCAATATTTATTTTACTCGATAAAGAAGCTTTCTAGGAAATAATAAAATGTAAACACAAAATGATTTGCCCCAGCCTGGCTGAGGTAGCAGGGGTTCAGTGCACGCCACTCAGAAGTAGGAGGAGGAGGAGGAGGAGGAGGAGGAGGAGTCAGGGTAGCAGGTAGAGACCCTCTTGAGACAGCTCTACTCAGGGAGAGGCGACCCTGACCACTGACGCGGTAAGGTTCCCAGCTCAGGGTTATAGTGAAGACATCAACGGCACCTACACCGCAGAAGGAGGGTTTCCGGTACGGTGTCGGGGGTGTAGGACGCAGCCCAGTACCCGAGTTAATTGAGTAAAAGGCATCTGTATCCAGGCCAGAAGCAGATATCAGCTGTATCTTCTGTTCTTCAGAGAGGCGGCTAAAACGGCAACTGTTCCCTATGTTAAGGGTTGCTAATGAATGGCCTAAAATGGCATTGAGAAAGGAAACGGGAAGCTACCTCAATTCGTTTTCCCTAGGATATCATCAGTATGGCTAAACAAACTATACTAGACTTAAGTTGGAGTCTGGCAGGTAAGGTTGGAGGGAGGAGCACTGCACGTGCCATTTCACGATGTTGCCACATTCCAGCATTCCTTTCTACATGCTCTTACCCCTCGCTTCCGGCTCACTTGTTCCCTCCTTCATTCTGACCGCTGTGATCTGTTGTAGACTACCTGGCCAGGCGGTGTCGTCCCATTTGCGATCACTCTTATACAAACAATCAGATTCTTATCAGTGACAGTGATAGGTTTGGCAACTCCCAGAAAGACGAGCTGCCCTGAAGTTTTATCTCCATGGCAACCGCAGTCGCCCCACCCTCGTTTCCATGGCAACCACACAGCCACTCCCTTTATGCCGCCTCGGCAGGCAGTAAACGGACCTCCCTCTAAGAAATGTCAGACACCAACTCTTATTATTAGCAGTATAATACCTCGGCCCCAGTCCCCAGCAGACCTTCAGTGGCCAGGGGGCGTTAAGAATTTCCAGGTGGGCCGTAATGAAGATAAGCAATTGGAATGTAAAAAGTATGTATGAAGGATTAATGGGGGAAAAAATCGTTGTGGAAAGAGAAAGGAACAGCTTTTTGTTTTTTGTGTTTTTCTTTACTATTTGCATTAAGTCGCACCGAAACAGATAGGTCTTATGGTAAAGATGGCAAAGGAAAGGCGCGGGAGAGGAAAAGAAGCGGCCGTGGCCTTAATGAAGGTAGGGTACAGTCCCAGCATTTGCCTGGTGTGAAAATTGGAAACCACTAAAAACCATCTTTAGGGCTGCCGACTATGGGGATCGAACCCGCTATCTCCCGGATGCAAGCTCACAGCTGCGCGCTCCCAACCGCACGGCCAACTCCCCGGTAAATAGTTTTGTAACTGCGAGATTATTTTTTCACTTGCCTGTATAAATAAACATCAGAAGGCTGGTAAAATTACATGATGTGATATAAAACCGGAACAAACTACTCTAGCTTTTTTTTTTTTTTTGCTTTACGTCGCACCGACACAGATATGTCTTACGGCGACGATGGGATAGGAAAGGCCTAGGAATTGGAAGGAAGCGGCAGTGGCCTTAATTAGGGTACAGCCCCTGCATTTGCCTGGTGTGAAAATGTGAAACCACGGAAAACCATCTTCAGGGCTGCCGACAGTCTATCTCCCGATTACTGGATACAAACCGCACTTAAGTGACTGCAGCTATCGAGCACGGTACTCTAGCTTCTAATGAGTGTTCAGTGTGTCATAAAGATTTTAAAAATAATTACGGGCGCGCTTGAATCCTTCCGAAATTCTCTCCTAGGATCTCGTTAATGTGGAGGAGATTATAAGGTTGCCTCATCTCTCATTAGCGGAAATCAAAATGAAAAAAGAAGCGAATAATTATCGATCGCTGGCACAGGGTGTCCGTCAAGTGTTGATATTAATGGATGCAAGCACAATGCTAACTTTTAGAATTGTAGTTGCATTGTTGATGTTATTGTTTTGTTCATTGAGGTAACTATGTTTTAATTGCCTGTGAAATTGCTTAGGTTTCAATGGATTACTTGTTCCTTCCTCAGCTGCTGGAGTTCCGTGGCTGTAGGTTGAGAGCATTCATTCACTGATTCATCCATTCGTCCATTCATTCATTCAATTAATTTACTCATTTAGTAATAAAGGCTCTCTCCCCAGTTGGTGTTTACCCGTGACGGAGAAAATGGCCCTTTGTTTTATGCATGCATGAATTAAGTTCATTCACTCATTCATTCACTCACTCCTGCCTTCGTGCATTCATTCAGTCAATCATGTATTCATCCACATGGAATGTTCTCGCTTTATCTGACGGAGTTCCGTAGATGTAGGCTGAGAGCATTCAACTCATTCAATCATCCAATCAGTTATTCATGGAATTAATTCATCATTCATTCAGTGTCCCATACTCATTTAATAATAAAGACTCTCTTCCCAGTTGGTAGTTATCGGTGACTGGGAGAGAAACCTCTTTTTATGCATGCATGAATCCAATCATTCATTCAGTCATGTATTCATCCATTATTCATTCATTCATCTTTCTTTTTTTTTTACAATTTGTGTTACGTCGCACCGACACAGATAGGTCTTATGGCGACGACAGGATAGGAAAGGTTTGGGAGTGGGAATGAAGCGGCCGCGGCCTTAATTTATCACCCCCAGCATTTGCCTGGTGTGAAAATGGGAAACCACGGAAAACCATCTTCAGGCCTGCCGACAGTGGGGCTCGAACCCACTATCTCCTGGATGCAAGCTCACAGCTGCGCGCCCCTAACCGCACGGCCAACTCGCCCGGTCGTGAATTCATTCATTCATTCATTCATTCATTCATTCATTCATTCATTCATTCATTCATTCATTCTTTCTTTCTTTCTTTCTTTCTTTCTTTCTTTCTTTCTTTCTTTTTCTTTCTTTCTTTCTTTCTTTCTTTCTTTCTTTCTTTCAGTGTACCAATATAATACGATCAGGCAATTCATCCACTCATTCATTCATTCATTCATTCATTCGCTGATTCGCACGGTCATTCAGTTAATTCATAATGTCTATCGTAAGCTAAGGATAACATTGTTCAGACTAGTGACATTAATAAATACTTGCACTAATGCGAAATAATAACGGTAAGATACATGTTGTCCTAGACTATATAACACCGTTAATGAAAATGAAAATCCACAGCCTGTTTTCAGTCATTCGACCGGGTCAGGAATGGAATTAATGAAGCCCCCATCTAGCGGCGAGGATAGGAATTGTGCAGGCTGCCGAAGCCTGTCGCACTCCTCTGGGGCAATGATTAATGAATGACAGATGAAATGAAATGATATTGGAGAGTGTTGCCGGAATGAAATATGACAAGGAAAACCGGCGTACCCGGAGAAAGACCTGTCCCGCCTCCGCTTTGTCCAGCATAAATCTTACATGGAGTGACCGGGATTTGAGCCACGGAACCCAGCGATAACACTGTTAATGTCTAGGACAAAAATAATAAATAAAAATCTTAGAAACTACTATCTAAAGATCGAGTGTTATTAGTCAGTAATAATTAAGGTAGTAAAAAGTGTAACAAAACCATGCATGTATCAATTCGTTTGCATTGCTATAAAATATTACTAGCTGCCTCTGTGGATCAGTGGTAGAGTGTCGACCTCCATATCCCAAGATAGCGGGTTCAAACCCGGCATAGGTAGTCGGATTTTTGAAGGGCGGAAAAAAGTCAATTCGACACTCCATGTCGTACGATGTCGGCATGTAAAAGATCTCTGGTGACACATTTCTTGTTTACCCGACAAAATTCATTAAATCTCAGCCATAGACGCCCAAGAGAGTTTCGGTTTACTCGGTCTGCCATCTAGTGAGCCTACAGTAAAACGGAACGTCGAAATTGACGAGCAGACAGCCAGATGGCGTCAAATTGAAATGTCTGCACACGGTAGCTGAGGCCATACGATGATTATTATTATTATTATTATTATTATTATTATTATTATTATTATTATTATTATTATTATTGTACCGGGTGGTACACCTCCACGCCGCTAATTCAAACCTTGCGCCAGTTGAAACTCCTCTACTGGAGGAAGTCTGAACTTTATCTACTGTGTTAATTCTCAAGTTTCTCAGAAGATGTCCCTACTTGTAAATTTTGAAGATTCTGAACTGGGTCGTTTTCGATGTATTTTTGTTTTGCCTGTAGTAAGAAGTGTGGACATTCTCTTCCAGATGGCACTACTGAAGAACTACAATTGTGCACCCTAGTGCGAAGTGAAAGAACTACGTTTTTGGAGAAATTTTGTGTTCATAAGTTTGTTCTTTGTTAAATTTCTTTCAGTTATTGTTTAAGTTGGCAATATTAACCCTTTCCTTCCGCCAGTTTTGAATTTAACCAATAGGGAATTTCTGTAATTAATTTTCCACCAATAATGTGTTTCTTCTTCATCTTGTGTAGGGGTTTTCGTGGTTAGCCAATAAAATTCTTGTGGGAGGGTGTTCTCATTCCTGAAACGCCTCGAACTTTCCACGAGGGTATATAAACTGCTGATTTTCGGGTCTTCGCGCCACTTCAGTAACATCTATCAGTGTGTAAAGTACGTAGCAGGGGGCGGGAAGCGCCTCTTTCTTCGGGCAGCAGTTCAGCCACCAGGTAATGGCCGTTTAATAACTTCTTTTCTTGCTAGCTCAGCAGTTTAACTCTCGGGGCAGGTCCGAAGCCTTTCTACCATGTAACTTTTCCCCTAAAATGTAAAGACACCTAGTATCAATTATATCTTTAAACTATATATTGGGATAGAGAGTGCTTAACCCTCTCGTCCTCCCACTCATATTGCGTTGAGGTGAACTTATTTTCTCAACCGTTTCTTCCTTAACGTAATGTAAATTGTCTCCTTCTATAAGTCACCTCTCTAGTATGGGATTAGCCCTTGCAGTAACGGCCTAGTGCCAAGTAGGTTTTATATAAAGTGTATTAGGAGTGCAAGAACGCCTCCTCTCAAGTTGGTATTTTAGAGGCCATGTAATTGACCTGTTTCTTTACTTAATAGGCCTCAGTAGGTTGGGTATTTTTACCCCTGTTTTCATGTCCTTGGAGGACAACTTGAAAGTGGAGTTTGGTGTGGCCTTTGATAGGCTCGAACTTAAGAGCAGGTTGCTCTTTCTAAAATTTTGTTTTCTGCGCGCCTCGAGGAGGTTTTACTGTGTAATTGGGAGCAAGTGCTCCTGGGCATGATAGGGGTTTTCTACCCCTTTGTTGAATTCTGTATATCGTAAGGTTGGGCTTAGAGCTCAAGAATTGTGTGTCTGGTTCTCGGAGCCCAAATTCTGTAACTCTGTAATTGTACATTATCGATTTGTGTTTCGGCTACTGAGTACCATGTTCTATTTGTTATTTCTTGATTTTGCAAAGAAAATATAACCTTGTTAAATTTTATCTTAACTTTAATTTCGTATTTTGAGACCTGTTCACCCCCGCACCTTCTTTCACCTCTGCACATCCACTATACTCCGTAACAATTATTATTATTATTATTATTCTCTTCCCAACTCCTGGCGATCCGGAACGAGGGAATGGGAGTATTCTATTCTGTTAATTTTTGGATGTGCTGTTTTCATGCGGCATAGTTCTTGGAGATTGTGAATAATGAGTTAAGTATGTCACCATCCTTGAAACAAACTTTAAGCTATTAGGTCGTGTTCAGTTCATATCGAAGAGATGTTAAGTACAGACTGACACCAGAGGGATCCGAACCCACAACCTTCCGATTTCGCGTCGGATGCACCTACCAATGGAGTTATGGTGACCGAGGTCATAGCTATTCTGTTGGGAAGGACCTAACCTACTGTTACCGTCACAACTGCGTGCAAGTTGCCTGTACTCGACCGCATTGTACTCGAAATAAGTTTGTGTTATTGTGGTGTTGGGAGTTGCAGGGAACAGCACAAATACGCAGTTCCCGAGCTAAGGGAACTTAGCATCGCCCAATGGGGATCTAATTTACTCTGCCCTTTCGATGTACTGAATAGGGCTTCCTCCTCGAGTTAGGCAGCACTTTAAACATGCTGTTCCCTGCAACTCATCCACCACCCACACCTGATTATCACGCAATTTCTCATACTCAGCAGATGCCGCCCACCCATGTCGCAGGGTCTGCCTTACAAGAGATGCATCAGGCTACCAACAACAACACGAACAACAACGCTTTTATGCGTATAGATTATGATGATGTGATTGACTGCATCCAAGAGAAAGTGAGAATGAAATCTCTTTGTTGTTGTTGTTGTTGTTGTTGTTGTTGTTGTTGTTGTTGTTGTTGTTGTTGTTGTTAGTCGTTTAGTCGCTTTCGACTCTCCGTGACCCCATAGACCAAAGTGCGCCATTTCTTCCTGTCGTATACTATTTTCCGAAGTCTTTCTAAATTGAGAGCCGTGGCTTCCTTGATGTCATCAATCCACCTCATCCGTTGTCGCCCTCTTCTCCTGTTACCATCAGTGAAATCTCTTTAGCAGTGACCAAATATTGGTGGGACATCAAATCAACAATAATTTCATCGACATTTAAAGTTATTTACAGGCATAATATTTCTTTCTTTCTTTCTTTCTTAATCTGTTTATTGTCCAGGGTTGGCTTTTCCCTCGGACTTAGCGAGGGATCCCACCTCTACCGCCTCAAGGGCAGTGTCCTGGAGCTTCAGACATCGGATCTGGGGATACAACTGGGGAGAATGATCAGTACCTCGCCCAGGCGGCCTCACCTCCTATACTGAACAGGGGCCTTAGTGGGGGATGGGAAGATTGGAAGGGACAGACAAAGAAGAGGGAAGGAAGCGGCCGTGGCCTTAAGTTAGGTACCATCCCGGCATTTGCCTGGAGGAGAAGTGGGAAACCACGGAAAACCACTTCTAGGATGGCTGAGGTGGGAATCGAACCCACCTCTACTCAGTTGACCTCCCGAGGCTGAGTGGACCCCGTTCCAGCCCTCGTACCACTTTTCAAATTTCGTGGCAGAGCCGGGAATCGAACCCGGGCCTCCGGGGGTGGCAGCTAATCACACTAACCACTACACCACAGAGGCGGGCGGCATAATATTTAATTATCTGCATTGGAATTTTGATTGGCGTTGTCGTTTCACCATCTTAGTTTCGAAGCAATATCTGCAGACTGATATTTACAATCAACAGGTAGTATTTCTTAAAGATTCCCTGTGGCAAATATGTTAAATACAGCCCTGTGAATATTGATACAGTATGCGTGTGCTTATCAGTGTTTGAATGAAAACAAAGTCACTGTAAACAATGCGCGAACACTTTTTTTTTTGCACTCATCTGAAAATAAGTAAGGAAGTTTACAAGATACATCAAACCTATAGAGAACGTATTTTTGTTTATATTTATTCATTATAATAGACAGTGAGTGATACTAGTATTTGTCCGTTGAATTGGAACCAAAATACTTGTTCATTCTACTCCAGGTTCATTTCAGTGGTGGAATCCAGACGTCTAGAAGTCTGAGATATTGGTGTTGCTGGCATGAGCATCATTCTCGCCTCCAAGAGACAACTGGAACTGGATGAGTATGACCAGATAGGTGGTTACCGCCCCCACGATCTGTAGCAGAAAACACACGCCAGAATACATAAGTATTATCTAATTATCAAGACCAAAGTGTAGTTTCACCTTTCCTGCCCAGACACATGTGTTCTGGCTTCACATTTCGTGCTAGACAGATCAAACCTGTAACACATGCCTTGCTAACGCATCACTACAGTTAAAATTATAAAATCAAAGGAAGTGAGAAAATTAACAGTTATAACCCAGATTATGTATATGTCGGCAAAAAAAAAACGTTGATGTCTGATTGCACATTGAGAAAATTAACAGTTATAACCCAGATTATGTATATGTCGGCAAAAAGAAAAAAAGTTGATGTCTGATTGCACATTTGACAAACTTATAGATCACCCAACAGGGATCTGGTTTTCTCTGCCCTTTCGATGCACTGAACCGATCAATAAATCAATCAATCTGTAATATGAAGAGAACCTCTTCCTAGAGCTAAATATCTACTTGTAGTGACATCCTGAACTCTAACTTAATATGTAGTTCTGAAGTCTGCTAAAGCTAAAACCAGCCAAGTGATCCCATGATATCATGTAACAATCAATCTACTATAACCCCATACTACCTTATGACTACGGAAAAACAACAGCCAAAAATAGAAGAAACAGTTAAATTTGAAAATCCAAGTCACAAGGGACAAATAGAGAAAAGGGAAACGAGGGTCCACACTTGTGCTTCCTCTTGGGACATTACAACCATTGGGGCGGTTACAGTTGGTGCTTGAAAAAGCTGGAACACCTACGTGATACAATAGTAAATTAAGTTAATCCCTACATTAGAACCGAAGCAGGTACGCCACAACTCTAAACTTTATATTGTAAGGGAACGATCCTATTTTCCCGATGCCACTCGAATGCTCTAGAGTCACTCTCTTTAGGATGAAGAAGCCCACCTTACTTGTTGCCCCAGCACGTCAGCTGCCTTAATGAGGTGTGAACCTCAGCCGATGATCCAACAGTCAGGATAATCTCTAGCAGGCAACTGGCACTGCCTTTTATAATAGCAGACGGGGCAATGATTAGTTGAATAAAGATCAGTCTGAGCAATCCAGAGCCTAAAAGGAGGAGGTACAAACCACTCATAACATTTCTGTTTAAATGAAAGTTCCAACATAGTTCCCTAGCTGGCAACCCCAAATAGGAAAGTGATATCTATCGGTAGACTTCAGAACTACATATTAGGTTAGAGTTCAGGATGTCACTACAAGTAGATATTTCTTTGTATTAGCCTATTTTCTACATTTTCTTCCTGATCATTTTGGAATTAAACTTATTCTTCACCTAAATTGTAGCATCAGGTCAGCTTGTGATTAGTTGAGGATTCTTCCCGTGCATGCGTGTTTTAACGTTGGCTCTCCTGAAAAATCAAAGGGCAGCGAGTGTTCAGTAGAGTTTGTGATGGTATGTGAAGGCTCGTAGGCCTTAAACATTGGGAGCTCAATTCTCCCATTTTATTAATGAAGCTCGAAGAGAATTCGGCTTGTTATTTATTTTATTTATTTATTTATTTATTTATTTATTTATTTATTTATTTATTTATTTATTTATTTATTTATTTATTTATTTATGCCTTTGTACAGTAGATGGCGAAGTTAGGGCTCTTGACCCTCTCTTACCCTTAATCACTATAGTGATACAGCATTGGGAGCAGAGCTTAAGAGTACGTAATAATATATAGTAAATAATAATCTACACAATAATACATCAGGCGAGTTGACAATGCGGTTAGGAGCGTGCAGCTGTGAGCTTGCATCCGCGAGACAGTGTGTTCAAACCCCACTGTCGGCAGCCCTGAAGGTGGTTTTCCGTGGCTCCCCACTTTCACACCAAGCGCAAATGCCAGGGCTGTACCTTAATTAAGGCTACGGCTGCTTCCTTTCTACTCCTAGGTCTTTCCTATCCCGTCGTCGCCATAAGACCTAGCTGTGTCGGTGCGACCTAAAGCCAATTGTAAAAAAAAAAAAAAAAAAAAAAACAATAATGCATTACACTTTCTAACTTACATGCAGTCAGACACATTTAGTCTCGACAAGCAGTCTTAAATGTAAGTTACAGAGTTACGGATCTTGTTACCTCATGATCATGATTGTTGTTTAAAAGGCCTAACATCTAGGTCATAGGCCCTCTTGTTATCTAAAATATTGTTTTTGCTAAACCAAAGAGAAGCAAAAGAGAAAGAAAAAGAGAGGAAAAAGAGAGAGATAGTAAACACATCAGTGTTTTTCTTTTCTGTGGTCGCTTTATTCATCCAGTGCTACAGCTCTGCCGCCTCTTTCACCACCAGCTGTGGACCACCGTAATACAATCAATCAATCAATCAATCAATCAATCAATCAATCAATCAATCAATCAATCAATCAATCAATCAATCAATCAATCAATCAATCAATCAATCAATCAATCAATTGTCACTGATTTGTCACCCAGAAGGCAGATTGCCTGAGTAGCCTTCTGATTAAATTGCTATCGACTCGTCAGGACAAGGCTCTTCAAATTCGCAAAATACAATTTTTAGGTCTTGTAAAAGCATACACTAACCAGAGTGATATTTCTAAGTTCTCAAAGACATTCGTCCTAGTCGACGAAGCAAACCGGCAGTTTTCAGATTGTGTGTGAAAATTACACCAGGCCTGAGTGTTGATATGAACATAATTCTCTTGTTCTGTTACACAATAGGTGAAGGTTCATATACCAAGTTTAACGCTCACCCTAATATATTTCAAGACGTGATGAAAGGCGAGAGTGAGGTACAAACCACGCCTTACGTAAAATAAAAAAAAAACAAATAGTGCGAGTGTGAGAACATCAGACAGCAGTCGACAATGAGGACACGGAATGACCCAGTGTGAACAAGGCAACTGTACACTTAATAAGTCGTAGGCCTACTACTCTCTCATCATATGGGAAGGGAAATGTGTGATTTAAAAGGGGGAGACGAGATGCAGCAGAATCGTCACTCCACCACACAATCTCACAGATGGTAATTGCGTCGCAAATTCATATTAAAATATAGCGAAAAACTTCCGTAACTGGTAAGTTTCGAACGTGCCGTCCACCACTGCCGTGATGTAACAGACTGGAGAATTCACCAAACCAGGAAACAGGCTATAGTTACTCAATCGACCAAAGGGCAGTAAATGAAGGTTAACTTCGACTTCATAAAATAATGTCATTTCAGCAAATATGGTGCATTCGGAATAACCCAGGCAGAGCACTCCAGGATAGGTGCCAAATCCTGCAATGATGGCGAGATCGTTATAATGAGATCTCCAACACTGAATCCCCACACTCGCCTGTCCCGTGGGCTAATTCCATCCATCACAACTACTGAACATTCGACAAGAACCTGGTTTTGGCTATTTACCAGTGGATTTACGGAAACTGAAAGAAATCTGCAGGACAGGACTATTCTGCTGACCGATTTTTTCAGTGCCGTAAAGGCCATCGTCCACGTTCCAATTGTTTGGTCAACGAGCGTCACAGTCCCTGTATCTGTAGACTAATAATAAAAGGGAGCACGCAGAGATCTGAAATTGTTGACATAGATAGATGGAAGGGGGTTCGAATGTACCTCGAAGCCGGATTTTTTCATTTTCTCTTTCATTGGTGAGTTATGAACGAAGGAAAACGTGTGTTGGGATATGACAATCCAGCGTGCTGTCACCAAGATTAAATGCATAGATTCACTGTCGCTAGGCAACGTACATATGATAGGTAATACAAGTCAAGGAGCCATTTTACGTCCATGGAGTAGGAAGCCATTTTCGGTCCCAGACACGAGGAGTCATATTCAATCAGTCCGTGATATCCGAAAATATTTGTCTGTATGTGTGCGATGCGCGGCCAAATCTGCGGAACGGAGAGATCTAAAGATGTGTTTTCACAACGACATGAAAAATGTAGGTAAACAAACTATTATTTTCTCTGAACCTACTGTAGACAGGATCTGGAGAAGTTGCTGTGTTCTGGAATATGGTACTTGAGAAAGCGTAAAGGTGAAAATGATGCATAAATAACTCTGTGGTAAATAAATAAATAAATAAATAAGTAAATAAATAAATAAATAAATAAATAATTTATTAAGGCGATGCGTCGCATTAAAATGACGCGTTAAGGGATTAAATTAGAAGAGAAATACCAAGATATGAGCAGTGCAAAGAGTCGTAAAACCTGGCCAAGCCCACTCCCTAGTTCTCACAAACCAAACAAGGTTGGGGTTGGATCAGAGTAAGAAATGGACATATATCTTGTATTAGGGAGCTATGAAAATTAAAAGTTTGGCTAGGTCTCGCAAGCTAAATACTGTCCGCATCGGAAGACTATAAGGGTTGACTAAATGTGGTCCGACAGAAAGATGAATGTGGTGAATCTGGTAGAAGTCCATTGAAGCTCTCCGGGCTCAAGTTTTTAATATTCTTTTATTTTATAATTTGCTTTACGTCGCATCGACACAGATAGATCTTATTGCTACGATGGGAGAGGAAATGCCTAGGAGTGCGAAGGAAGCGGTCAATGCCTTAATTGAGGTACAGCCCCACCCAGCATTTGCCTGGTGTGAAAGTGGGAAACCATAGAAAACCATTTTCAGGGCTGCCGACAGTGGAGTTCGAATCCACTGTCTCCCGGATGCAAGCTCGCAGGATCTCAAATGTAGAGCCTAGAATTAACCTTTTAAGTGGCCTCATACGACAGGCAGGGGATACCGTAGACATATTCTACGCGGGCAACCAACGGGCACAGGTTGTTGCACAGATACTCTCAGATGGTAACAAAAATTACAGCCATAAGTATTGAAAGGCGTAACATCTAAGAAACTACAGGAAGAAGAAAATTCACAAATTATAGCACAATTTAAAAACCTGTAGTATATTTCTCTACACGTGTGTGAATTTCTCATTGAACTGCTCTACGTGTTATTACCAAACCACAACAATGAACCATTTAAAGACAGGCGGGTAATCCCACTCGCTCAGAAACTGGAAGTGGGAATGAATGAAACATATCTTCCTGCAGTGCATGCGACGAGCTAGAATAACATAGAGAGGCGGAAGTGCTGCCCGGCTGAACCTAACTGTACGAACGTCCGCCATGTTTCCAGTGGTAAAGTAAACAAGGGACGTGGCTCTCGAATGACAAAAAACGTTGAAAGTACGCATTACAAAATCACAGATGTAAAATTGAAGACTGTTAGCCGAAAGCATAGAGCATTAATAATAATAGATTGCCAATAACGCCACTTCATCCATGTTGTGGCGCGAGTCCAATATCACGATCAGCTAATTGTAGGATAGTTCGAAAGATATCTGTCGAAGGAGAATCGTCATGCAGTGGCATACGAACTTACCACGAAATCGGATCAAGAGCGTTATCATGCTTGGCTGTTGTGGTTAAGTGTAAATTACAATTTTTAAAAAGTCGATATAAATGAGAATTTATCACGGAAATCCTTAAAACAAAAGGAACCTACGATAGGTTACAACCTCACTCCTCCACCGAGCGAGTTGGCCGTGCGGTTATAGTCACGCTAGCTGTGAGCTTGCTTTAGGGAGATAGTGGGTTCGAATCCCACCGACAGCAACTCTGAAGATGCTTTCCCGTGGATTTCCATTTTCACACCAGGAAAATGCTGTGGTTGTAACTTCGTTAATACCACGGTCGCTACCTTCCCAATCCTAGCCCTTTCCCATCTCTCCATCGCCGAAACCTCCGACGTGTTAGTGCGACATTAAAAGGATAAAATAAAAATCCACCTCATGCTGATCATATTTTTAAACGTATTGCATCCCGATGAGTACCTCTATATTTTTTAACGTAATTATTTACACTGACTGAGCAAATGTCATGGGATAGCGGAGCACTGATGCGCAGGTGTGTTGTCTGAGCACTACACGCTCCCTGTGCCAGCGGCAGTTGTATAGGAGAGACCTTATGAGCAGTGGCTGTGCATGTGACAGGTGTAACATGGAACGTCGTCATGAGCTGACATCGTTCGAACGGGGTATGGTGGTCGGTGCCCGACGGATGGGAAGTAAGATTTCGGAAGTGGTGCGGGAATTCGACTTCACACGATCAACCGTGTCCAGGGTGTATCGTGAATGGCTGAATGCGGGTGTCACCGTCCACAACAGACGAACGACCGACCGTCCAGCCCACCTCGATGACCGTGACCGGCGACATCTGAGACGGATTGTCAATAGTGCAACAGATCACGGCGCCGCACACGGGTGCCACTATTAACTCAACGTCATCGAGCACAACGACGCGCATTTGTCGCCAGTCACCAGTGATGGACACTGGAACAATGGCGTAACGTGATATGGTCGGACAAATCACGATTTCAACTGCACCATGCCGATGGGGGACACCGTGTATGGCGCAGACCACATGAAGCGATGGATCCCACCTGCCTCGAAGATGTAGTCCTGGGAACTGGTGTCTCTGTTATGGTCTGGGGTGCATTTTCCTGGTATGGAATGGGCCCCCCTAGTTGTTCTGGAAGAGACTTTGAATGGTACGCGGTATGTTGAGCTGCTCGGAGACCATCTCCACCTATTTTTGGCCTTCCAGCTCCCAGACGGTTCTGCTGTGTTTCAAGATGATAACGCGCCACCACATCGCTCCCACGTCGCCCCGGAATGGTTCCAGGAACATGCAGCGGAGGTCCAACGACTGCCATGGCCACCCAGGAGCCCCGATATGAACCCTATCGAGCATATCTGAGATGTCCTAGAACGTAGGCTCCGTGCCATGGATCCTGCACCCACGAACAGACCAGCATTGGCGGCCTCTCTGCAAACGATTTGGTGTCAGCTGCGTCCAGAGGATTACCAGGGACTTGTCGACTCACTTTCACGGCGTCTCACTGCAGTTCGCAGGGCCAGAGGAGGCCCCACACGCTATTAGGTGACTATCCCATGACATTTGCTAAGTCAGTGTATTATAATGTAGCGGCATATCATTTTGTCCAATTACCTTAACATACTGGTTTTGCTACCTGAAATATAACCTTGAAAGTTGTCTATTATGAAGTTACTGACATCTACAATAAACACTCCATAAATTTCACAAACAGCAGTAAAATACTGTATTTTGCATACTTGGTGGATATTTGACTGAAATAGGTCCACATCAAACCAGTTCACAAACACAAGGCACTCCGATTAGTGCAGTCTTGCGCTGAGCATACGCATGGCATTCTTGAAAGGCGAGAATCTAACTTTTCGTTTCTTACAAATTTATGACATTCAGTCACTACGAACAATCTCCCTATCACATGATGATAATTGTTCTCGCGCCAACTCGCTTTCTATTGACAACTCGAACATGGCTGCCCTTTATTAACCTTCTGATGTCAGATATACAGAACGCCTGTGTATGTGTACTTTTTTAATTAATTTCGGAAAACGTGTGTTGGGATCCAACGTGCTGCCATCAGCATAGATTCACCGTCGCTAGGCAACGTACATAAGCTAGGTAATACAAGTCAAAGAGCCATTTTAAGTCCATGGCGTTGGAAGCCATTTTCGTTCCGCACACGAAGAGCCAAATTCAGTCCGTAATATCCGAAGTGTTTGTATGTATGTGTGCGATGCCCAGCCATATCTACGGCACGCAGAGATCTGAAAGTTTTGTCATTGGTGGGTACAGCATTTCACCGATCACGCATGGCTGTGTCAAAGAGAAATTCTTGCTCCAAGAAATGAAGTTGTCAACGTCATCAACAAGCGACTTTTACAAGTATTACCCGGTGTTCTACAAATTTCCAAGTCTATCGACACAACAAGTAATACAGATGAGGCTGTCAACTACACGACAGAGCTTCTGAACAACTTGGAGTCACCTGGAGTACCCACGAACATCTTGGAGTGGACGATTGCGGTACCAATTATCCTTCTCAGGAATATGAATCCTCCTTCCCTCTGCAAGGGAATATGAGTGTCAGTCAAGAAACTGATGCCGAATGTATTGAAGCCACCATCATGCCGCGGGTGACCCTACATAATAATAATTTGAAGAAGAATGAAGAAAGGGGGTTTATAGGTGACTATTTAGTGAGCAGTGTGTTAACATCTAGGTAAAGGACGTTACCAACACAAGTGCAATACTGAACAATGAAGTCAATAGCGGTATAAAAACTGTGTCTCAGGAGGAATGGTCCATATTCAGGGATATGACAGGAACGGTCATTTGATGCAAAAACCCTCATATGGACATATGATACCCTATTCCGAAAGGTTTCTGAAATAGAAATGTAATATATATTTACTTTCCTAGTAGCGCACACGTGTCTTACCCACCCAATCTCTTTGATGTTTTGAAATGGGAACAAGTTTTCCGCGTAAGATGTTCGCCATACACGTTTTCGTGGCACACTGATACGTGCAGAAAGTTGCCGTGTGGGTAGTAAGAACTTGGAAGAATACCTATTTCACGCAATGTGCTGAAAACTCTGGTAAACACTCTACGATCAGAAATTCGACGTTTCGGAAAGCGACGACGGCATTCCACGACAGCAGCAGGGGCACACTGCCATCGCAGAAACCGTAAGCATACACAATATCTGCATATTCTTCATTAGTGTAGATGTGTGGCATTTTAGCCAGCGCGTGTACAAACACAGTTAACTGATTCTTCTCTCTGATACACTCTCAGTCCCTTGCACTACTTCACTCACAACACACCATGGACAACTGCGCGGTCGACGGGCTAATTTAATGGCAGAAAGACATCCCAAGCAACGAGATTCAATGCAACGAAGTAGGTTGGGCTGGAATAAAACCTCAAAGAGCTTATGTGGGTAAGACACATACTTGTGCGCTACTACCCCAAAAGTAAATGTACATTAAATGTGTTCTATCTCAGAAATCATTTGGAATAGAGCATAATTATGGCTTTTGAAATTTTTGCATCAAATGATCGTTCCTGCCATATCCCTTAATATTTACAATCTGTGTGGGACACCCTGTGTGTGATAATGTATCTGTAGATCATCTGCAAAAAAGGTGATACTAAATGTTAATGTTTCAGCCGTGCCATCGATACTGATCGAAAATAGAAGTGGACCCAAAATCGAAACTTGTGGGACACCATAGACTAGATAGAGAAACTTACTGATATGTGACTATACAAGGATATTTCAAGCAAGACTGCGTTATCTGCCATACATCAACAGAGTCAATGTACCTTAAGTTAACTTGACCAAGCTTGATAGCTGCAGTCGTTTAAGTGCGGCCAGTATCCAGTATTTGGGAGACAGTGAGTTCGAACCCCACTGTCGGCAACCCTGAATATGACGTTCCATGGTTTCCCATATTTCCATTAGGCAAATGCTTGGGCTGTACCTTAATTAAGACCACGGCTGATTCCTTCCCACTCCTATCCCTTTCTCGTCCCATCGTCGCCATAAGACCTGTCTGTGTCGGTGCGACGTAAAGCACCTTGTAAAAGAAAAGTTATCTTGACAAACGATTCATAAGGTCAGCACGGACTTGATTTCGTCTTACACAGAGCGCATTCCATAAGATACTTCATACCACACAGGAATTGGAGAACAAGTTCATTAGAGAAGTCAGAAATATTAATGGTTCGGTGTTGAAACGCGTTAAGCAAAACATGATATGACGTTCCCTATACTATTGTAATGTGAGGAGAACATTCCGTTATTTTTAAATGTAAACATTTTACTCGTGAACCAATATAAGATAAATTTGTTAATTGCTCCTAAAACAGTCGGCTCGGTTCTATGAGTATCACTTCTGGATTGATAACATGATGACAAGCATTATTGGCAGTAATATGAATTTTAGTGAAAATAGAAGGGTATGTACAGATGGTTTAAGACAAAAAATTATTCCAGGAAGGCATTTCAGGCATCATAACGACCGAGGGGAGTGTTTATGTGAGGATTTACAGAAGGAAGAAGTATTTAGTCAGCTGTACAGTATGTTAAGATATGAAGTTGGATAATGTCCAGGAGAGGAGCTGACTAGCTGTAACGGTTCAAATCCCGTTACAGGGTAATATCTGTATTTTATTATTATTATTATTATTGCATCTGTGATATTATTATTATTATTATTATTATTATTATTATTATGTCCGTATTATTATTTCATCTGTGAGATTATTATTATTTTGTTATAATATTATTCAATTCCATTATACAATGCTTGACGCTTGCGTATTTGTAACTGAGTGTATGCATATATACGTATATGTAGATTAACATTAAATATCTGTACAGTGAGAGTTTCGATGTATCAGATGTGGAGGTGACGTTGTTATATTGCTATACTGCTAACATTTCTGCCAAGTCATCGCCACGTCATGGCTACGTCATCGTGAGCTTTTAGCAATTCGCTCAGAGACTCAGCCGCCCCAGGGGATTTCACCAGTACATGCAACAGTTTGAGGCGTTGTGGGAGTATGTCATTGTTATTTCTGGAGATTGCGTAGCTGTGTCAACCAACGTCTATAAAAGGTGGCTGCATATTGTAGCGTCAGTCATTAGTTAAACGGAAGCTGAACAGTCAAGAAGTCTACTAGATGAAGAGGCCTCAGTCGAGCAGTCAACGAGTGTGAACGAGAAACGGAGAAGACTCAGTGAGCCATTAATTATTGGTCATTGAGAGAGTGAGGCTAAAGTTAGTCGGTCACTTAGTTGAAGACACGGACGCAAGGGCTTACCATGGAGTCAGAGAGGGACACCACCTGCCATGAGGTAATACCATATTGACTTACAAAGAAGTCAGATGATATGGAGAAGAAGCAGTCACAAGGATGTATCACCAAGTTAGGCGTGACACATCTACAGTAAACACCAGATCAAAGGAATACGTCATAATTACACTAAAAGTGTTGAAGGTACAGTCAAGTGAATCAGTGAGGGAAATATTTCGTATAAATTGTTAAATGTCCGGTCAAGAAGAATTCAAATTCATGCCTAGTTTTCTTTCAGTTGCAATGTCATAATTTCATATTCTCATCTGTTTTATCGCAACAAGACTCACTATTTTTATATATTATTTAAAGAATATATTTTGTTCTATCAAACGAATTCATAGTTTTATTTCAATGACAGTAAAATATCTTAACCTCAAAATTAATGGGGAAACCGAACGCCAATCTCCTTTTTCCAGAACTTATATGGTATGTTGTCAAAAGTAAGCTTATTACCCCACACCCTAGAGATGGTCAATATTATCATTCTATTATTGCTGCACTGAGTGGTAGCTGGCGCCCTTCAAATAACGTATGTGTAAGTAAGCAGGTAAGAAGTAAGTGTGAGTCCAGGGTTCGACGATTGTGTATTTTATTTAATGAATGTTAATTTTCATAATTTTCATGTTAAATGCAGATATTCAGATTAGTATGTTTGTTAATTTAGTAAAAGAGTCAGGAAAGTCTCATAGCCAAGTACTGAAACTGATGTATGCTAATAAAGATATTTACAAAAAAAAATACTAAAGTTGAAAGTTAGAGAAGAAGCTGGAATTGATAAGATTTCTTTGATATGCTAACGGTAATCGGTTGAGATATAGTGCCATATCTTAAGTACTTTTAACTACAGTTTGCACGAAGGAGCTATACCAAAATAAATGTAGAGTTGTTATAGCAGCCCCAGCGTAGAAAGAAAAGGTTGATAAACATGAAGTGGGTAACTACACGCCAGTCGGCTTGATATGTATTGTATGCAAGCTTTGAGAAAGCATTCTTTCTGATTATATTGAACACGTTTGTAAAATTACTAACTGGTTTCTTGGAAGACAGTTCTGGTTTAAGAAACGTTAGCACAGTGAGCCTCACCCTGTAGGATTTAAGCAAGATATATATATTTTAGATTCAGGAGGTCATACGAAATGTATCTTTGTTAACCTACCCAAGGCGTTTGATAGCGTAGATCATGGGACACTCCTGACGAATATGAGGTCTATTGGACTGGAGGAAAAACTGACTGACTGGATGATTACACCCCTGGAAAATAGAACTCAGAATATTAGAGTAGATGAAGTGTTTTTGATCCTTTAACGATTTGTTAAAGTCGCACTGACACAGATAGGTCTTACGGCGACGATGGGAGAGGAAAGGGCTAGGAGTGGAAAGGAATCGACTTTGGCCTTGATTAAGATACAGCCCTAGAATTTTTCCCGGAGTGATAATGGGAAAGCAAGGAAAAATATACTCAGGGTTGCCGACAGTGGGGTTCGAACCCACTACCTCTCGAATGCTAGCCGATAGCTTAGTGACCTAAACTGCGCAGTCACTAGCTCGGTCCTTTAAGAGAGAAGTGGGGTGGGGGGGAGTCTCGCAACGCAGTGTTATTGGACCTTTATGTTTTCGTATACAGTATATAAATGATATGTGTGATGGTGATGATGACGCTTGTTGTTTCAAGGGGCCTAACATCTAAGGTTATCGGCCCCAAATGATATGTGTAAAGAACCGGAAAGGCAGATAACATTTTTGCGGATTCTTTTATACTGCATGCAGTAATAAATAAGATACTCGATTGTGAGCGAATGCAAATTGACCTCAACAATGCTGATAGAGAGAAGACATTAGTGTGCCGAGAAGCGGGGTGAAAATTCAGGTTGTAAGTTTTGCCAAGGCGATGGGTGAACGGACCTCATGGGGATGTAGGTGTTATAAGGAAAGATCTCCATTTAGGTAATCACATGAATGGGATTGTAAATAAAGGTTAAAGTTATTTGCATATGGTTTTAAGGATTTTAGCAAGAATGTAGAGGAGAAGGCGTGTAAATCACTGGTAAGACCCCAATTAGACTACGGTTCTAGTGTAAGGGTCGCACACGTCGCACACTAGGATTTCTTGATTCAAAAACTGGAAGAGATCCAAATGAAATCAGCACGATTTGTTGTGGGTGTTTTCGAACGAAAGGGCTTATGAAAATGTTACACACTTCGGGATGGAAAGACTGGGAAGTAAGATGATGATACTGGATGTAGAATGTTAACCTAGTAGTATTTCTTGTAATATTTCCTTTCCGTAGAATTGCTTGTTGTTGTTGTTGTTGTTGTTGTCGTCGTAGTTGTTGTTGTTGTTGTTGTTGTTGTTGTTGTTGTTGTTGTTAGGTAATTATGTTTTAACTTTACATTATTATTACACTGCAAGTGACCATAGCCACCGGGATATTCCCCAACTGCGATGTATTTGTTAATAATAATAATAATAATAATAATAATAATAAAAACAGCTGTATGTCGCGATCTGTTAGTGGAGAGATGGCTTCGAATGGCATTAGTACTGTAGGCGAATATGCTTGTATGGAGTTTTTAAAAAGACAAATTTTGAATTCAAAAGGACAAATTAGGGTAAATACTCATTTACATGACGAGGAATTAGTGATTGGAATAATTAACCAGAAGTTGGATCGATTTCCAACTTCCTCTGATGTAACCGGTTTCCAGTGGTTACACGATACACAATTAAGAAAAGAGGAAAATAAATCAAATTACACGGCACTTTAAAACCTTAACACACAATAAACATCAGATGAACTGCGCCAATACAAACAAATAAACATCAGGTTGGGCAACGTGACGACAATAATAAAGGAATGTGGAGCGGGTCTGGGAAACCTACCAGGGCCATAGAGATACGAAAGTTGCTTTTTCCAGAAAAGTCAACGGCGATCCCTTGATTCAAGATATTATTTTCCAAATTAACATTACAAAGAAATTCGGAACAAAATCCACGTATCCCAACAATCCAGTTACACCATTTCCAAAATACAAATTAGATGTACCTTGCCAAGAGCTTTGCTATTAGGTCAAGAGGTATCTTAACATAATGCAACTTCCACAATACAATTTTGAGGGTAAGAGGGAACACAGGATACAAATACAATATTAAATGGAAGTTAACGTACTTTCTAAGACATCTGAGAAATTGAGTGGCGAGTCTGGGCGAGTGGGGCAAACTCATATGTGAAAATACAAGCGAACATTAAATGTAAATTAAGGTGGAACCGAAACCAACAGTGCTTACCCCAAGGTAGCCCATCCCGAGAGCGAGGATTCGCCGACGTGCGTCTTGGACTGACGAGAGAACGAAAGACCACGAAATCTCGCCTCACTCTCTTAAAAGGCAAAGCTGGCCCCGGTGTGATTACTGAGTGACCAATCAGAGCACAGGAGCTTCCCTATCGCCACCCAGATCCACTAATCAAAACTCTTTATCAAGTCGTGATGTTTTCACAATATTATAGAACATTGGCAGACACTAATCGCGAACTTTCCGTATTCCAGAATTAGCAAAGACATGCTACTAGAATCGACAGGGGCCAACATACCCTGTTCCAAAAGTCCACGTCACAAAATTTCCGGAACGTTACAAGATAACACTTAACCGTAATGATTTACAATCTAGTAGTCACTTAAATAGATAACGGGAATACAAATAAAATATTCAACAACAATATTTTACACCATACAGGTTAGGTAGGTAAAGGGAATACAAATATAATATTCTACAATAATATTTTACACCATACAGTAAACATTCTTTAAAAGAGATTCTTCACACGTCTCATCCTTCCTCGCCCCGAAAATCGAGCTGCCTACGCTCGAGAATCACCATATGATAACTGGGGGGAGGGTTTATCACATTTATCAGATTTGTAAAACATAACATAATGGCATTCACAAACTATTTTCACGTATAAAGTGCACTGATAGTTCTCGGAAAGCTCGACAGTCACCTTACTGACAAGCATGATTTTCTTCAAGTTGAACTTCCAATAAAAACAAACTGTCACTACACCAAAAGTCCATTCAGTAACTTGGGGTATTTTAAGGGTTACATATAAACACAACATAAATGTCAAAATGTGATAAGCATCCTACAGTTAAAAAAATGCATTTCCAACATTCCAAAATTGCTTCGACCATTTTAACTCTGTCGACAGAAAAGGATGCACACTCATTCCTTCCACTAAATGTCAGTAATCCAGAGCCCGTTCACTTCCTTGTAAGAAGACGTCCTTCTTATTGGCAACGTTTCGGAATAAGAAGATCTTACATCAGTTTTCACATTAATCATAGGAGCGAAATTGCATGGGCCTCTGCAAGAAGAGGAATTAGTGATTGGAATAATTAACCAGAAGTTCGATAGATTTCCAACTTCTTTTGATATAATATAAAACGGCCTCTCAGGGTGCATGCACCGGTGTATTGCGTGGCACAAGATGCAAAACACGAATTCGCTAGGTAGACCAGAGTGCAGACCCCCACTCCTCGATTTTGAGCTACAGCGCTCTTTCCCTCTCTCCCTACGCCTGCCTCGTTCGCCCCGCTTTTCTCCCCCTTCCTTACTTGCTATACAGCGCTCCGCCACCCTAGCAGAGTTCAGCCGAGCTTAGCCGAGTAGACCCGAGATAAAACGCTGGTCCGAACCAAGCCGAGTGGGACCGATCTTCAGTGCATAGAACCTCTGTCCCTTGGTTCGCACGCGTGAGATTTTGGGCGTTTCAGAGGACCAGTCATACAAGGAAATATTAAGTAAACAATTGATTGATTGATTGATTGATTGATTGATTGATTGATTGATTGATTGATTGATTGATTGATTGATTGATTGATTGATCGATCGATTGATTGATTGATTGATTGATTGATTGATTGATTGATTGATTGATTGATTGATTGATTGATTGATTGATTGATTGATTGATTGATTGATTGATTGATTGATTGATTGATTGATTGATTGATTGATTGATTGATTGATTGATTGATTGATTGATTGATTGTCCTTGCCACAGCTAAGGAGGTGAAATCACACACTACGCTACTTATACATTACAGATAATGTGCATGTACTGACCGAATAGATGAGAGTGAAGTCGAGAGGAAAGAAGCCACAAGCTGTGAACTGTACCTTCCGGTGGAGTAGTTGTAAAGAAAACAGCTGCAGCTGGAACACGCGAGAAACATCAAAGCAGTTCAGCCACCGTGACACAATTTACCAAGTATAAACCTCTTTTTTACATAATAATAATAATAATAATAATAATAATAATAATAATAATAATAATAATAATAATAATAATAATAATAATAATAATTGACATGAAAACCTTCAAAGACCACCGAAAGTCCTTTATAACAGATCCGATGATCAGATTCGAGACATCCGAAACACAACCCAATGAGGAACATGAGGAAAAGAAAACGACAGATGAACCAACCATCCCATTCTATGGACAAGAATACCGGCTGGACGATGTCAAAGTCATGGGATTAATGGTTGGCGCTAGAAGAACCATTTCTCTCTTTTGCGTCCAGTTCTGCAAATCATTCAATCTCAATCAGACATTAATAAAAGAAATTGCTGTGACCGGCTAGGAATATTCCGTCCAGATCCTGAAGAACCATCTCTCCCAAACTTTTAATGCAACGACATACAGTATGTTAAATGTGCTAACCAACTCACAATTACTTTTAATATTCATATTGTCTTTTTTGTATACTTTGTCCTCAGGGGGATCTCCAGTTGGCGAAAGTCGAAATAAATAAATAAAATAATAATATACCGAAAGTTGCAATCATAGCCCGATACTAACAGAAACAAAATCGAAAGTTAAATTCACTGGGGAAATCTGAGAACCCTTCTAAATCAAAAGAGAAGACGAGAACACTGACTCTGCCCATGACTCTTCAACTTTGTCCTCGAAGAAGTAGTACAGGGATGACACAAACGGAAAATAATTCTAGAAATCAACCAGTCACATAACGCAAACAGAAATTGGAAGTATTTTCAACCTGAACAATCCCAACGAACTCGTTAAGGAAACAGCGAAGAAGGTTGGTCTTGAGGCATCGTTCCACAAACAACCACCATGGTATGTGAGTTCTACAATTTAAATATCTCGGTGAAACTATTCGGAAAAACGGAATCGAAGCAAAAGCGAACAAAATAAGATGGCAAAATAGGATATTGACTCACCCCATACAATACAAATATAAATGGTTCTTTATAAAAAAAATACTCATTCGGGACAAATATTTCAGGTTCCCTGTGGGAATCAACATGTATACCATACAATACAGTCATAAAACTAGAAAAACGCTGAGAAAGAAGAGCGCGTTAGGTGAAAAATACAAGTTCAAACACCAAATCAAACATTATACAGTGACTTTAGGAAGTGCGAACACACTGAGTCCTGACAAACTCACAAAAAAGTACTGTAGTCGATTCTATGAAAACAGGGGTAAACACAGTACGAAGTGAATCAGTGAAATCAAAAGAGCCTTAAATTGGCAGCAATCACACAAGAAGATATCCTAAACAGGGAGATATTTACATCTAAAATTCACAAATATTGAAAAGAACGACCGGAACAACTTGAACCAAAGAAATGTGATCACAAACAAGCGCCTGCAAATAATGATGAGGCAGCAAAATAGTCACAACTAAAGATAAGTAAGACATTAAAATTAACAATACAAGTTTTAAAAAGAAATGTACGTGTCTTCAACTCGAAGGCTGGTTATGATAAATTCAGGTGCCACAGTCGATAGTTTCAAGAGCCGACACAGACGGTCATCTAAGACTACAAAGTTCTATAAGACGAACACACTCCATGCAGGGACTTGGTGTCCCTAGTGTCGCCCACATCTCAGTCAAAGCCAAGGGTGACCGAAAGTAACAACAGCCACAGTGGACTACGAAGTGGATCTAGTGTTAGTTATAATATAAAAAGCGCATAAATGTATATGAAAATATTTCATAAGCCAAGGACAATAATGAATAGGGAACATGCATGATCCGGGGTTTTAATTAAAAATATGCTAATCTGATTCAAACGTTCATGCAGAATTCAAAAATGTGATCAGAATGTACAAATAATAACTCCAAACATGATAAAAATCTAAATCAATGTACGAAACTGTCACGTGACGCAAGTACGCGATCTCATTGGTCTGACGTCATCGTACAGGTTGACTGAATTAGCAGACGAAATAACACATAGTGTGCTGTGAGAAGCAGGATACACTTCGCGTATTTCTACTTTATGTTAGTATATTTAAATTCGAGGTCTATACATTGGATAATAATCTGAGTGGTATATTTTAGACTTAAAATGAATCCTGCGCAACCAGTGAGGCAGAAAACTTATAAATGGTGTAGAGTTCCGATGTGCAATAGCACATCGCATACCATCCCAAGCAAATTGTTTATAAATGTTCCAAAGACGCTAAAACAAGGGAGAAATGGATTTTGGCGAGCCGGAGAAATGCTAGTGATATATTGGAAAAGTCTACAGTTTATTTTTTTGAAGATTTTAACGTAAGATGAATTTGTTTGAATTTTTAATCACTTTTCCATGTCAGCTGTTCTAGTGGTAAACTTTAAATTTTAATGTATGATGCTTTATTTAAATGCTTCAATTACATCTTGGAATATGAAAGTAATAAACAGTGCATTAATTAATGCTGATTATTAAAGTATTCTCCAAACCTAACCTATGTTTTGGGTGATCCTTGTCAAGATAATAAATCAAAGGGGTTATGAACCATTTTGACAGCTCTAATTCTACCAATTTATCTTGGCATGCAACAGTATTTATGTCTTTATTGAAGAGCTTAATTTGTAAAGAAATTTAGGCTATATCTAAATACTCTATAATATAACAAAAAATAGGCGTGTTCATCATGAAAGGAAACAACGTGAATTTAACAAATGTATAAATCTACACAAAACCAATGCTCGTCTGTTGGGGTCTTTAAGTTAATAATGCTCAATTATAATAATTATCATAATATTAATGAAATAAATAACATAATTGCACACAGGTGAAAATAGTGATGTTGGTGTTTAAAATATTATCCAACTTAGCCTAAGTTTTAGGTTATACAAGCCAAGTCAATAAACCGAAGGGTAAAAATACCGGGCGAGTTGGCCGTGCGGTTAGGAGCGCGCAGCTGTGAGCTCGCATCCGGGAGGTAGTGGGTTTCGAACCCCACTGCCGGCAGCCCTGAAGAGGGTTTTCCGTGGTTTACCATTTTCACACCTTCAGGGTTGGTTTTCTCTCGGACTCCGCGAGGGATTCACCTCTACCGCTTCAAGGGCAGTGTCCTATAACGTGAGACATTGGGTATGGTGATGAAACTGGTGAGAAGGGCCATTACCTCGCCCAGGCGGCCTCACCTGCTATGCTCAACAGGGGCCTTGTTGGAGGATGGGAGGATCGGAAGGGATAGACAAGGAAGAGGGAAGGAAACGGCCGTGGCCTTAGGTGTCTGGAGGAGAAGTGGGAAAATACGAAAAACCACTTCGAGGATGGCTGAGGTGGGATTCGAAACCCCTCTGCTCAGTTGACCTCCCGAGGCTGAGTAGACCCCGTTCCAGCCCTCGTACTATTTGTTTTCAACTTTCATGGCAGAGCCGGGAATCGAAACCGGGCCTCCGGGAGTGGCAGCTAATCACATTAACCACTACACCACAGAGGCGGACTAGTACTATAATGCTACCTATATGTTTATGTTAGTGCTGAAATCCGATTTCTTACTTTACTAATGCTGAAAGCCCGAAAATGTAGCCTAATGTTATTCTTTAACACGGGAATCAGTCTAGAACGAAATGTTGAAAGTGATGTGATATCTATCCAGGGTCGTTGTTATCCTAATACTATGGATTACAGTACATTGCACGTATATAAAAGACGCCAGTTACAAACTTACCTTTTATCCGCGAATTTCTGCGGCCACAAAAGTCACTATTTTTCAAGAATAATGACATCTGCACATGGTAGATTGTCTGACTGTGCTGTTTTGAACCTTTCTTCTGTCATTTCGAAGTTATTCGCGATCATGAATAATAAACAATCGGCTTTTAGCAACGGCTGATGCACAATGGTTGGTAGAGCTCCATGCGGTACTGGATCGTGACGTCACAGCGCGCCGCTTACGTCAGAGGCCGTTTCACTCGCCTTGCGGAAAGGCACTATTAAATATTTTTTTAATGGTAGAAAACAAGTCAACTTACCACAATGTAATACGTTTACGTACTATTTCACTGGTGTACTTTTCAAAAAAAATATTTTTGAAAATTATCCACGTTCCCTATTATTACCAATAATACTGTGCAAATTAAAACTTGAGGTATACACCGGACATTAAAATTTATGAGAAATTTCCCTTTCACTATGTTTTGAAGTTTGAACCCAAGATAATTCCCTTTTAAATGGTCCATGAATTATGCTAATATCACAACTGCAAGTACTTTTAATTAATTCTAAAGCTATTACTTTAACAACCATTTTACGTAAGTTAATTGTTTAATATGGAAAGAACAGTTTTCAAATACAGGGGCTTGAAACTACCCGATTTCCTTTATATTGTTGTAATAAGTATATTTTTATTAGGCAAAAGCCTGACAAAATCGTACCGAAAAAATAGATGTTTAGGAAGAATTACAAATAAAATAGTTATTTACGCAACAGCCACGGAAATTGATCATTTATGTTACGAGGAACATATTTGGGAATTTCAACGTAAACTTATCACTTTAGTGGCTGTTATGTACAATATTTTATTCCACACTGTGGTGAAGTTACTTATTTTAAATTAAAGATGTACTTATAAATAA
This sequence comes from Anabrus simplex, assembly GCF_040414725.1. NCBI lineage: Eukaryota > Metazoa > Arthropoda > Insecta > Orthoptera > Tettigoniidae > Anabrus > Anabrus simplex. The sequence goes on from NC_090271.1 coordinate 233,966,512, forward strand.
TTTTGACACGACATTACGCAAATCATGGATGTTTGACTCGTATATTGAAGTTTTAGTTTTTTTGTTTTGTCGTGATTGTGCTGCTAAGGAAAGATATAAGAGGTGTGTGCATGGAGTTAAGTGGTAATAAAACATCAAAATTAACGTTATTTGAAGCAGTGAACAGTCCATTAGGCTACCAGAGTCATAAACATGGTCGTCCGGTCCTGGATTGATGAAGGTAATACAAACTTTATGATATTGTATACATGCGGTATTTATCTGCCGGAAGTGGATTAACCTTACTCTGTATTCTGCTGTGGACAAATAACTTGAACTGTGAACACAGAGACACCATGTTTGGTATAGTTGAGTACGGAGCCACAGTGCTGCAATCAGGCGGAAAAACAGTTCAACAAGGTTTTAGTTAGGTGTTCTCTGATTCATGATCTCTCTGACTATCCGTGTTTACATTATTGTGAAGCGGAGTTCAACCAGTGAGAGACGATTTCTAATAAAATATTGCGAAAATGAATTGCAGTACAGTGAAGTGTCGTTTTTTCGTACTCTTTTCAGTACGGAAGAAGGTAATTATGTCACAGCATGAAATAAAAATAATTCTTTTTTTTATCCAACATTTCAGTTTTGAATTCAGTGTATACACTGTAAAATCTTAAACTTCAGTAGGTTCTGAGAACATTCTGAGCGTAAGAAAATAAGTAAATAATGTTTGCAGGTAGGCACTTGTTTACGTAAAACGATTATAATAGGAAAACAATCATTGGAATACAATGGTAAAAATAATGTACGGGCGTGTATATTGTAATGAGCACGTGACACTGCTGACTTTAATTCCGCAAAGATGATGATGATGATGATGATGATGATGATCTAGAGTGTCTCTTACCTCATCTCTTAGTTGTGAGTTGTCTGTACGGGCCAGGACTTTGTGCACCAAGACCCCCGAGAAAGACGCCTGGAACAAACAATTCAAAAAATACATACCATTCGCATTACAGTCGAAAGAAAGAAAGCGGAATCTTAAAGCTGAGGACTAGTAAGATGGTAGCAATTGCGCTATGATCAGCGATTTCTGTGTACTGTGTGAGGTGAAAAGCTTTTGTTCTCTAGTTTATATGCGTCCGGAAATATGTTTCATGAAACTCATTAACAAACATAGGTCTACATCCATGTATCTCCATTATAGACTTGTATGCCTTTCAGCGTTTAGTCTGCAAGCCTCCACCTCCACAATCCTCTATTTGCTCTCTGCGGGCTCGGGTATGAAGTGATACGACTCTGTGTGCCAATTTCTTACGACCGGATGCTTTTCCTGACGTCAGCCTTCTCAGAGGAGTTAATGAGATGAAATGAATGATGTGACATGATAGGAGAAAGGAAGAAGGTGAAACCCGGAGCCGGTGTAGGATCTAAATACCACAGCACTTATAATAATTTATTTTATACTTATCTTAATTACACTCGAAACTATTATAATATACCATTATCTAATTCATAACAACAACAAAGACATCAAATATTCGGTCACCGTTCCTTCCCTCCAAGGACTTTTTTGATAGCGACGATAGTAACTGAGGGGAGAAATGATGTAGGGACCACATATGTAATGTACTCCTTGGAGAGAAGAAATGGTGACTTTGGGTATTCTTGTTGTTATAGAAGTATAAAACAAAGTGATGTGGTTTTTAGATCCTACGCTGGCAAATAGACTACTCCTCTCGAATAGCACTAAGGGGTCTGTTCAAGACTTTAGGTCTCCATCCGACGAATGAATCACCATCAACAGCGTCAGATGCCCTCACTCCACATGAGCACTGCCGGCCTTCATTCTGATGGTGAAATTTTTTCGACCAGTGGGACTCGAACCGGCTAACCACTGTGTAAGACCACATAGACTTCACGCCATCAGGCGGGATGATGTAACTCGGTAAAGGAATAAGTATTATTTCCGCACAGGAGACTGTAAATCGGTGACCCCGATGTGATCCCTGTGAGTAGATGGCACCGGAAAATCACGTAGGGTAAGTGTGAGAAACACCACAAAATACTGTAATTAACTATCTGATAATTCCACGTTACTAACGGCGTCAGAACTTCAGAAGTAGGTCCTATCTAAGCTGGGAGGTTCTTCGGGCCCACTCGGCGTTATGATAGATCTGATCTCAACTTCTTAACCCTTAACACTCACATAGACACGAGGTCATAATGACTGCTTAAGAGTCAAAACCACATCAAAAAGCACATGATCACTTCTTTACTTACCAACAGAGACTTTTAATAAACACAACCATATTTTGTTTAGGCCTTGTCCGTCACTGTGAAATAATTGTTTATGAATAATTAAAATTGTGACTGCTAACAGTTTTAATTATTATTGGAACAACTGAGAACCACACGGGCGCAAATTGGAAGCGTTGAAAAAAATAGTTGTCTTCTATCATTCTGACTTGAATATTAAAGTCGTTCAACCGTTGATGCATTTGTACCAATAGAGTAACATTGTTGTAATTCTCAGTCAACATGTGACGGCACCCGGACCGCAGCTATCACGGCCACATGTCAACTTGGGTGATAAGCAGGAAGGTACTGTGTTACAGAAGAGTGAACTCTTAGAGGGATAAGTGAGAGAGAAGAATAATTTCTATTTCTGCCACTATCACACAGAACGAACGTCGAGTAGCGGCGATTAGAGTGGGGGGAGCGAGGGGTGCCAGTCCCCCCCCCCCCCGCCACGGCCACCACCACCACCACCCCCACCAACACTTTGCGGAGAAAACATTACATTTTTATTCCATTTTAGCCGGCTGAAACTAGCAATTACAGGAATTATTAAAAAGAGCAATTTGTACAAGCCCAGTTGTTTTATCAGCTACTTCTTTACTTTATTTTATTTAATTATTAACAAAATTATGAGTGGAATTACGCACAATATGTCGTTCGTCCTGGGTAACCGATTTGTTTAGCGCCACAGCAAGTAATGGAGACTTCACATGTGGTATGAAGAAGGGTAGCAGGGGTATATATTTTTGCCAAGGCCATGAACATTGAGGTATGATTCACCCGCTTGCCGCACGCATTCGTCAGTTTGGCAGTCTCCTTACTGTCTGTTTGTTTAGTTTCTTAGTGCGTACAGTTGGGCCCACGAGAGTTGAAGTCTGACGTTTAGCGCCACCGGCGAGAAAAAGTTGACTAACGCTACTCGAAAATGGTCTGTTACTACGGCAACGAAAACAGCGACGCCATATTTAAGGACGCTATCGCCACGTGGGTTGGCTTGCTCTCAGTCGCTTTTGTGATATTATTCGGATTAGTACTGTGTTAGCTGCGTTAGTTGTTGCTGGTTTATGTAATAATTTAAGTGTTTGTTTCCTGAATATTATTTTCGTTGTTAGTTTATTTTTGTAAGTTAATCAGTGGCAAGTTGTACAGTTCTATTCTCTATTTGAAGGCCGGTCTCCACTGATTAACATTTAACAACAACATGTTAAGTGTTAAAAATGTTAAATGTTAACTGGTGACACCATCAACATGTTCAATGTTAAATGTTGAATACTGTTTCATTTAACATTGTGTCCACACTTAATAAGCATGTTAAACTTGACTTTCTTTGTTTATATATAGGCCCTAAGTAGTTCATCATATTAATTTGTGGTAATATATTTAGGTGGTGTCTAGTATTTTCAAATAAGGACAATGGACTCAGATGAAGAGGATTTGGCCCTTTGTTATTGCCACTGTTGCTTCTTGACATGACTTAGAAATGCAGATTTATTAAGCACATTTCTTCCCCTCATCCTACTCATTGCTTCAAAAGCAAACCACTTTGAAGTATAAACTTCGTCCGCTCCCGCACCCGACTTCTGATTTTTTTGCAATATTCGACTGTACTGGGAGCGGAGGGACGCTAGGGTTTTTTTTCAATGCACTCGCAGGAACAATTATAGATAATTTAGAGTTCCTGGAAACTGTCGGCTTTCTTCGCTTTATCTCTGTATTCCTTTGATGAGACATCCCACAAACAAGGCCATTATATTATATCATTAATTAAGTACAAAGTAATCTTGCTCCACTCCATTTCTGACTATAAATGTTAGTATAGTGCAGAGAGAACGACACACGTGCGCGTACCGGTACCGGTACTGTATTTGTAGCTTATAAGTTATAACAAAGAGAATGAGTGTTGCGGAGTCTTGTAACTATAATCCTACTTCACGAGAAGGACGTCGTTTGCCTATCTGTTGACATGGAAACGCCAAGGAAGTTGCCGAAGCTGTGCCAACATCTCACGAAGAAGGAATTGACTTGACATGTTTTCCACTTGAAAACACGCCAACATGTTAAAAGTGTTAACCTCAACATTCTAAGTTAACATGCAAAGTCAATTGGAAGACACAATCACAATATACATGTCAATTGTAACATGTTAAATTTAACATGTTGGTGTTAAATGTTAATCTGTGGAGACCGGGCTTGACATGTGCATATGTTGAGGTTATTTTCAGTTTAGTGAATATGCAATCCCATATTTATCGGCAATGACGTGTTCTTTCGTAAATGCCGGAATTATTAGCACGAGCTTAGGAACGGGTCGAAGTTTATTGAATTGCATTAGGGCAACATAGTTGATTAAATACTCAGCATGTGTGAAAGGGTGATATGTCGCAGATTGAGGTAACTATGACAACGCAGCGTACTTCGTAGTTACTGCTTTCGCCACTTAAATGTCAGACTTCAACTCTCGTGGGCCCAACTATAGTTAAATACCAGGCCTAAACTATTTGTAATTGTATAATCGCGCCGTACTTCTATTTAATTGTTATACATATGTAATATTGTTCCTTTGGTGAAAGTTTTGTTGTATAGTATTGAATCAAAATCTCAAAAAACTATTATTACCACACTACGATTTTTGAATCGGTCGAAACTGGCTAAGAACTGTCAGGAGCTGAATCCGGGTCTCTCAGACTAATGAAAAAAGTGTAAAAGACACGTCCCCAAAGCAGAGAGACATTAACGTAGAGTAGAGGTTAATTTAAATGAATTAAGTTAACATAAAAGCAGAGGGAAACTGTCTGAAGATTATTATTAAAAACAAACTAATGGGGATACAGAGAGTCAAATACTCGCATACGTAACATGCAACAATACCCCAACCACAGTAAAAATCACATGACTTATCAATCTGTTTTCTTTGTACCTTGCACCGTCACAACAGAGATATCGTGTTATGCGATACATTCTTTTTACCAGACAGTGACAACAGAAAACGTGATCCAAAGTATTTCTTTCCCAAAAGGGACCATTAACTATCTCGATGTGAAAGTAACAGCTTTCACACAATAAAATCTAACAGCTCCCCAGATAACGTCAAGGTTTCAATAAAAATAGCTTCAGACAATCCCCATAAATCGAAGACGCCAGTGAACCAAGACCGGCAGAAAAATAAACAAATATGGAGTTCAAGAAGGTAAGAAAAGAGTTTCCATAATTACAAAAATAAACATGAGTCAGAAAGCAAGTAAAATGAGAGCAAAATCTCGAAATAAACATATTAATTGGCTGAGGAAGCCGGAAACAATGGCGAGATAAAACAAGAATAATGACAAAAACAAATATCAACGAGATACTGGAAGGTATCACAGGTCCGATAAGCACTCCACACTCACACACACTCAGAGACCAAACACACGAAGCAGAGGGTGGAAAAGTATAATAGCAAGACACGTTACGACAAGAATCGTAATAGCATGACATGATTCAGTCAATGGCTCATGAGCTTGACCTGAGAGCACGGATCAGAAACCTGGGTGGCCACAAAGAGGCCTGACTCACCAGTCTAAACACATAACGTAAATAACTTACACGCCGCATAACACGTATTAATATCGTACATCTAGGCGAACATCAATCGTGCAGTATCAGGTTAAATCGCAATGCAGGACATAAGCTCGAGCCAAAACGTCGAAGATACAGAGATATAAAAAGTCTCCAACCAAAACAACAAGCAAACCCATCACACATTTCGCTCTTTGCAGGAACGATTGCACATAAGCAGATGTGAAAAGAAAGAAAGGACAATGAAATAAATCTGCAGCAAAATTATAATAGAATAATACACTAAACAACGGATCTCTCTGTAAACAAACTAGCATAACTATGGCAAGCCGAGAATGACTGGAACAAACATCATCCACAAAAAGGATAAATATAATAAATACCTCTAGATTGAAGTAGTCATATTCACGACTCTAATCTTTGAGAAACATTTAAGATAATGTTTAAATCGTTTACAGTACCATCTGTACAAGATGAAAACCACGTCGCAGATCAACCTCTCCATCTTTTATAAAAAGAAAATACAGTCAGACGACCAGAGATAACTCGAATCAAAGGTAAACATAAATGGAAATGTTATTTACCTGCAGTGAAGCTCCGTTTGGTGTTCGCAGATTCACAGTGAGGAGACAACATCCAGCAGGTGGTAACTGCTGGATAAAGGGTAATGTTATTTACCTGCAGTGAAGCTCCGTTTGGTGTTCGCAGATTCACAGTGAGGAGACAACATCCAGCAGGTGCTAACTACTGGATAAAGGGTAATGTTATTTACCTGCAGTGAAACTCCGTTTGGTGTTCGCAGATTCACAGTGAAGAGACAACATCCAGCAGGTGCTAACTGCTGGATAAAGGGTAATGTTATTTACCTGCAGTGAAGCTCCGTTTGGTGTTCGCAGATTCACAGTGAGGAGACAACATCCAGCAGGTGCTAACTTCTGGATAAAGTGAAATGTCATTTACCTGCAGTGAAGCTCTGGAGCAGGTGGCTGCAATTCCATACAATCTGAAGGTAAAGGTGAGCAGCCAGGGAACCAGGACTGACGCCCACTTCACTCCCAGGACATCGGACAGTAGAAACTGGGTGCCGCACACGTACAGTAAGTAGGTGATCTCCACGAACATGAGAGCCGTGCTCACCAGCAGCTGGAGGGAGAACGCTCCATTGATGTCTTCCGCAAGACGGCAGAGGTCCGCGTGACAGCGAGCCAAATCTCGAACTGCCTCTGCAGTAACTGCTCCTTCTTTCTGCTGCCCATTAACCGTGGCGTCTAAATGTGGTGTATTTTCTTCAATGTCTTCTTGTTCCGAATCCAGTTTATGTCCACCTAGATGAGCTTCAGAATGTGGACTGCGATTCACTTTGTTAACGCTACAGACTTCATCTTGTTCACCAACCACATCAGTTTTCTTCCCAGCAGGACCATTGATTTTGGATAGGTTAGACATGTTTTTCTGTTCTTTATCTGCAATATGCTTTCGCTCCTTGCTTGCTCCATTCTTGAAGAAATTAATTTGTTCATGATCTGTGATCCCCGCTGTTAGGATATCAGTCCGGTCGTCACAAGAAATATTAATTCTGTCAATATCTAATATATCCATCCAATGCATTTTTCCCTTACTATTTCTCAACGCTCTTTCTTGTCCATTAACATGGACGTCCCTTATATCATCACCTTCTACACTTCTATTTTTCATCCGCTGGACGTCATCCTCTGCAATACCGTCCATAAAATCGAGAGCCTCAGTACTGATTACCGTATCAGGAGATCCGTTCCCTCCCTTCCTGCATGGAATCACCAATTGTTGTGTTTTGCCGTTGGTAACATCACCTCTCTTCTGATGAGTCGCGATATCCTCCCGAACTCGCTTCACTACACCCAGCTGTGGAGAGCTATGTACTCTTAAGCACAACTTACCTATACCCGTGACATCAGTAATGCATTGGCCGTTGAGCTGAACGTTTTCTTTCTTTTCCTGATCATCACCAATTATGTACTTCACGGTATTTCTACTTCTGTAAGAATCTCCTACATTCAGAACATTGAGAAACTGTATTTCTTCTTTCAATTCTTTTCGTTGCTTGCCAACCTTCAGGAGTTTCCGATTGGTTTTATCGGCATTAAATATATTTGATAAGAATCTCTGTGCCATTTTTAGTGGGTTGAGAACTCCTTCACTCTCCCTTACGCCATGTTCTAGGGGGAAAAGTCGACCATTGAGAACACAGAAGCAGTGTCTAAGAAGAGTGACCAAATAAACGAACTGCAGGTCTGCTAAAAAGTCTTGAGTACTACTGAATAAGTCGATGAGCGTAACCAGAGATTCGTCCAATAAGATACAGAAAGAGAGCAGGGACGACATCACGACCAGAAAGACAACAACTAAATGGAACACCTGGGCTTTTAACATTTCCTTGTACACCATGTTTCTGGTGAGTGAAGAAGTTAGTGACCACTCAACATCACATAGTCTCGTGAGCAATTTCACAACGTCCTTCCTGTACACCAAACGCAAGATGTGAGAAATACAACCTCGGACATAGAATGATATCTGACAAACTATGAAAACCAGTTCGGCCATGTTGTTCTTAGGAGAGGTGAGAAACCTCTTGACGGAAAATATCTTCCAAGTACTCATCACCGCCAGCAATACAAGACTGAAGATTGTAAACCTGCGTGAAATTCTAAATCTGTAACGATCCTTACAGAACTCTGCGTAGAAAGGTGACAGCCCAAGACTTCTGGACGTATAAAACATAGGTCTCATCACATGGAGCAAGTTGGACGGCTGAAAGAACCGTCCTTTCATCCTGCCTCTTATCCACTGTTAAGAATTGCACATGCGCCAATAGCTTTCTACTTTTACTACTCAATATCTCTCTTTTACGTCCCCTCTCAGATTAAAGGACATGAACCACAGAGCACCATTTCTAGTAAGGCGAAGAGAACCGACTTCTTTCCTCAGTGACATTACTTTCGTCGTTCTATATAAAGTAGATTTGACTGAATCGAAACACTGCTATTATTCATTGGCGTAGTGTCTTAAATTGTCGCTTTTGAGCCTGTATCCATAATGCTAATAACTTGCAGAATAACACCACTTATTCTTAAATACCAGAATAAATTGACCGAGGAAAGAGATAAATAATTATGACAACACAGACAAACCCTCCGGACGGCAGAAGTACAAACTACAGTTCAACTGATTTAAGCTATGTGAAGTTCCAACTGAATACCTACTAACACAACAGTAATTTATCTTCCACTTGTGAAGTGCAGATAAATTTCATTCTCAGGTAAAGGAAATTTACCTTGTATGCCAAAGTAATATTCATTAACGAATACTAATGTTTCAAGCCACAAACGAAGTTTGCTCTACCTGTGAAAGATTCCCACTAAGACAACACTGAAATGATGCTGACAGGACAAGGGAAGTCAAACATCAGCTCCACCTAACTTGGGTCAACACTACACCAATTAATCAGTCTGTTTGGACAACTCCCATCATATTACAGGTCACGGAACAAAGCTGTAGCAATTAAGCTTATAAGGATATCATCCAGAGAGTAGCAGCTGTTTTAACTCGTCTAGAGGCGATCATCAGTTCCGAATATACCTAGGTAGGTCGAGTGTACATCGCGTCGATCACGAGGTCTAGCTGAGTCTGATATATGATCCCTGTTCTTTCTTTTCTGAATTTTGGTCGCCTTGTAGTTGCTACGGTAGACATGCTTCGTGCCCTTCCAGTTCTTAAAAAAAGACTAGCCTAGACGTTAGTGCCCGACAAGTAGCCTATTACTAAAATACTGTAGAGTAGGCCTACATACCTGTCGTAAGAGGTACCCCGTGACCTAACCGACATCACTTGATGTTATATTTGTGAGGTTAAGGGAGTCTTTCATTTCCACGCCCATCGCAACCCATCCCTTTCTTTTGCCGATACCTTTATTCTTCGACGGATCAGACCTATTGAGTTGACTGTTACCTAGTTGTTCGGGCTCTTAAAATAATAATAATAATAATAATAATAATAATAATAATAATAATAATAATAGTAATAATTATTATTTCTTAATCTGTGTACACTCCAGGTTCCGTTTTTCCCTCGGACTCAGCGACGGATCCCACCCCTAATGTCTCAAGGGCAGTGTCCTGGAGCGTGAGACTTTGGGTCGTGGGATACAACTGGGAATGAGGACCAGTACCTCGACCAGGTGACCTCACCTGCTATGCTGAACAGGGGTTTTGTGTGGGGATGGGAAGATCGGAACGGATAGACAAGGTAGACGAAAGGAAGCGGCCGTGGCCTTAAGTTAGGTACCATCCCGGCATTTGTCGGGAGGAGAAGTGGGAAACTACGGAAAACCACTTCGAGGATGCCTGGGGTGGGAATAGAACCCTCCACTACTCAGTTGACCTCCCGAGGCTGAGTGGACCCCGTTCCAGTCCTCGAACCCAGACCACCGGGAGTGGCAGCTAATCATGCTAACCACTACACTACAGAGGTGGATAATAATAATAATAATAATAATAATAATAATAATAATACATACATACATACATACATACATACATACATAACAAAGAAACCCTATAGCGCAACAGCCCCGAAGGGCCCGGACTAGGCCTACCAAGCGACCGCTGCTCAGCCCGAAGACCTGCAGATTACGAAGTGTCGTGAGGTCAGCACGCTGCCAAGGCCGTAACATCGGGGGGGGGGGGGAGGTTGCGGAAGTTAGGAGTGTTCAAACCCTCTCCGAAATAAAAGTGAACTTGACAAATTTAAACAGCAATCATATAACTTTTGAAATAGCCTGCAATGAATTAGAAATATTATAAAAACAAGCATTTGCAAAATAAACAATTGAATTTAACCTATAAAATATCTGCAATCTTTTAATGTTTCTCTATAAATATAGTTAAAAATTTTACTGAAAACATAAATGTAAATTTTAATTTTGGTGAGATATACGGATTCTTTCTTTCTTTCTTACGTTCTTAATACATTTTGCACCATAAAAATAAATATCAATAAACATAAAGGTATATTTTCATGTTTTCGAGCCGCTAGAAATTTTTAAAAAAATTGAATCAAACCTCTAAATATTTTTAATACTTTCAGTGAAACATATTATTACCTCCATTTTTAAACAAATGACAGAAATCTTTACATCGCACTCCACGCACGTGTTAAAGCGTGTTCTGCCCACCAGACCGCTATGAATTTGCCTTTCTACTTCCCCCCTCGAGTTGTAAAAGGTACTGCTCTATAACTATTTCGAAATTTTCTTTCTGTAAAATCCACTTCAAAAGTAAAAATATTTGTCACTATAGATTTTGTTTTCGGAACCCATCTCCCCCCCCCCCCAAATCCTAACCCTCTCCGTAAAAATCCCTGGGTACGGCCTTGCTCTTATTATTGCCATTCTTCTTGGCTTGCTAGACCATGAATCACAGTACTGATGACAATAATTGAATATATAATAATAATAATAATAATAATAATAATAATAATAATAATAATAATAATAATAATAATGGTGTGTGGCCTCCGGAGAGGTCTGGTGCAGGTCTTTTGACTTGACACCCGCAGGCGACCTGCGCGTCGTGATAAGGATGAAATGATGATGAAGGTGACACGTACACCCATTTTCCGTGCCAGGGAAATGAACCAATTATGGTTAAAATTCCCGATCCTGCCGGGAATGGAACCCAGGTCCCCTGTGACCAAAGGCCAGCACGCTAACCATTTAGCCATGGAGACGGACCATTGATGATATGACACATATTGACAGTGATTTGTTAACAACAATAACAAGGGGAATATTATGTTATTAATACTAATGTTAAATCATATGACGCTGCTGCTGGCGATTCGTCCGTCAGATAGGGACATAAAGCCTTGAGCAGAAACGTTGGTGCTATTTAACAGGAGTAGGCTATGTGCCGGCGCCGGGTTTCACTCTCTCCCTTTTATTAACTCATCTGATGATAGTGACATCAGAAAGGGCATCCGATCATAAATACTCGCTACAAAGATTCATCTCAATAATAATAATAATAATAATAAGAAGAAGAAGAAGAAGAAGAAGAAGAAGAAGAATACCGGGTGAGTTGGCCGTGCAGTTAGGGGCACGCAGCTGTGAGCTTGCATCTGGGAGATAGTGGGTTCGAACCCCACTGTCGGCAGCCCTGAAGATAGTTTTCCGTGGTTTCCCATCTTCACACCAGGCAAATGCTGTACATTAATTAAGACCACGGCCGCTTCCTTCCCACTCGTAGTCCTTTCCTATCCCATCGTCGCCGTAAGACCTGTCTGTGTCGGTGCGACGTAAAGCAAATAGAAAAACAGTAATAATAATAATAATAATAATAATAATAATAATAATCACTCAGCACTGCAGGATGATGGGGTCTGTACCACTATGGTCAGAATCATCTCATCATTACAATTCATTCATAATTATTTTGAAGTGTGGCAGTGGAAGCAAAGTGACGGCTGGAAAATAGGTGGAATGCGGGCGTTGTTACAGATGGCCCTAGCGAAGGGTGAAAGGGTGAGAGCTTCGTGATGGTATAATTAAACATTACAAAGGGCACTAGGAAAGTTTTGCAATGTGAGTGAACGCTTTAGATTTTTTCAAAATAATCTCCACCACACTCAATACACTTCTCCATACTTCGAAACCAGTCACTGAACCAACTCTGCCACTTTTCTTCGGTTACATTTTCACACTCTTGGTCCCATGCTGCCAGAAGCTCCTCGTCGGATGCAAAACTTCGCTCTTTCAGCTTCATCTTCACTTCTGGGAAGAGTGCGAAGTCACATGGGGCAAGATCAGGACTGTATGGAGGGTGATCAAGCACAGTCGACCCTGATCTGTCAAGAAGATCCATTGTTACCTTAGCACGATGAGCTGAAGCATTGTCGTGATGCAAGAGCCAAGTGTTGAGCCGTGACTTTGGACGGAGCTGCTTGAGAACCTAGATGACCTGAGGCAGACAAGTTTCACTGTACCACTTCACAATAAGTGTCCTTTGAGTTTCTAGCACAACCCGAGTCAGGATGCCCCGTTTAGTGAGGCATACTGCAATCATCCTTTTCTTCACTGACCTTGACTTTCGCACAGTCACAGGAGTACCCTCATCTTCAAACAGCCACACCTTGTTCTGAGATTTTGTTGGGACATCATAATAATAAAACCAAGTTTCGTCACCTGTAACGATGCTATTGACGTTACGCGAAGTCCCATTTTCAAACTGTTTTGGCATTTTTCGGCACCATTTCACTCGATGTGCCCTTTGTTCCTCTGAAAGTGAATGGGGCATCCAAAGGGAACAAACCTTTCTAACATGGAGATGGTCGTGTAGAACTGATAGAATAACTGGTGCAGGGATGTGGAGGTTCTCTTCTACCTGCCGATATGTCAACCGCCTCTCTTGCTGCAAGATTTTCCTCGCAGCTTCAATGTTTTCCTCAGTTACTGATTCAGACGGTCGCCCAGAACGAGGATCGTCTTCAACCCCAAAATTTCTCCTCTGGAACTCTTTGTACCAGCGGAAAATTGTTTCCGATGTGGACAGTCTTTCCCCAGCACAGGAATCAGTTCCTCCAGGCACTGGTCAACAGTTAATCCACGAGCAAAATTGTAGCGGATAATTGCGCGATATTCCACTTTAGACCACACTGGCATCTTAACTTGCTTTCAGTCCCACTGCTTGGTAACAACTGGTGTGAAGGTCGCGCCTTGCTGTCTTCACCCCTCTTTTCATCCCTCACCATAATAGGGGTGTCCAGCCAACCGTTTTTGCGTATTGCAAAACTTTCCTAGTGCCCTTTGGTATACAGTTGTTTGAGGGAGTGAATGTGTCGTAGGATTGGAGGGAAGGAATATAATGATAGCGGGTTTGCCGAGGGCGTGTCAAAAGGAAGACGGAGGGTTATATGCATGGCAAGACTGTCAGTTTTAAGTACCAGTATACATTGCCTAGGGTCAGCAATCAACCAAGTGATAGAGGCATAAGTGATAATTGGACGAATAAATGATTCCTGTACGTTGAGGAATTGGGGTGGTTTGAGACCACTTAATAAAAGTAGGACTTGGAATTGGGAGAGAGCCTTTTTATATGCAGTGGTTAAATGTTGACTCCATTGGAGGTTATTTTGTAAATGTATACACAGGCGGGTTAGTAAAGTTAGTTTCCGTTAGAGAAGAGTTATCGGACTCGATGACGAGGACAGCAAAGTGAAGATTTTTATGGAAGACTATGAAATGAGATTTTGTAAGGTTGATAGAGATATGTCAGGTTTTAGCCAAAATGCATGGTTGTTGCCGTATTCTTCTAATTCTTTAGTGATAATGATAGTTTATTTACCACTGAACTGGACTTACGACTGTCGCCGAGGTGGCAGATTCGCTATCAGTAGTTTTCCGAGTATTTTATTAAATGATTTCAAAGTTAGAAATTTATTGAACATCTTACTTGGTAAATTATTCCAATATTCCTCTTCCTATAAACGATTATTCACTCCAAACTGTCTTCTTGAATTCCAACTTTATCTCCATATCTATATTTAAAAGATCCAGTCACTCATATTCGTCTGCTAATGTCATTCCACGCCGTCTCTCTACTTATATCTCGGGACATGCCATTTAGTCGAGCACCTCGTCTCCTTCCTAAGTCTTCCCAGCGCAAAGTTTGGAAGATTTCCTTAACACTACTCTTTTGCAGGGAATCACTCAGAACAAATCTTGCTTTATTTCCTCTGCATCCCTTCCATTTCTCGAATCAAGAAATCATGGTGTAAGTCCCATACCAGTAACTTATACACCCGCTCCTTTACATCATGAATACAACCTCTAAATACCTTCATATCATGTGAAGAAATTTTTAACCTCTATTTACCTCGTCGATGTAATTACCCCAATGAAGGTTTTTATTTTTATTTTTATAATAACACCTAAGTACTTGCAGTATTCCCCTGATGTACTTTCACCCCCCCCAATACAGTAGTTGAAACTCTACAAAAAGTGGAACACAGAACCTTTTTCGAACGACAAGGTGAAACTTTCAACGATGTATATGACTGAACTAAATCTCACCGATAAAATTTAGCTTTAACTGTTATACTGTGCTCTTCTATTCAACAACATTAACATTAACAAAGGATATAATTAACCGAACTAAGTGGTCGCGTGTTAACGGCTATTGTGGTGATAGGGGTGGTGATTTCTTTTAAGAGGAAGTACAACTGGGCAACTATCCTTAACGGCTGTAGAGCCAAACAGTTAATTCGGGAAACGAGTGGGTTATAAAGCAACCGCCTACTGTCCTGACAGTGGTTTTTCCTGATTTCTTATTTTCACTTCCAGGAAAATGCTGAGGCAGTTGCTCTTCAACTGAGATTGGCGACAGCAGCAGCATCCGGCTGTAAAAGAGAATCCAGTCCACACCCATAGGTGTACTTGTTAATGCAAGCTGATACAGAGTCTGAAATTTAGAATCTGCCTATTTCAACCTTCTGAATGCCTATTTATGCTGCCTAAAGCAGGATGTATAATGCCTAAATGTCACCAGTTTATAACAAACACCGCAAATGGCAAGAACCTCAGTCCGTATTTCACTTGACCATTTTCAGGAAAAGGTCCTGCGTTCTGTATCTTAAATTCTGGTGGTGATTGTAGTGGTAGTGGTGGTGATTATTGTTTTAAGGTGAAGTACAACTAGGCAACCATCTTGTATGTAACACTAATCAGAGGGAAAAAATGTAAGAGACCCGACACTTCGAAAAATGAAGATATTAGCCCAAGAAACACAAGAGTCACGAAGGGCGTGAAAATGAAAGACTCCCAATGCCTTGACACTTAATACCTTTAGGGTTGTAAAAGAACAAGAGTTGACCAAGGGAAGTCGAATAGGATAGATGAAGGCACATTAAGTGGGAGCAATGCCAGGACTCAGCTAATGGCCACGTGGTCACCAACCCACGCCCCCAATGCTGGGGCTGTACCTTAATTAAGGCCACGGCCGCTTCCTTCCAACTCCTAGGCCATTCCTATCCCATCGTCGTCATAAGAGCTATCTGTGTCGGTGCGACGTAAAGCTCTAGCAAAAAAAAAACCACGCTCCCAAGTTCAGAAAGCGTTAAATTCTGGTCACTCTAAGTTAGTTACATAGCAGTTGGAAATAGCATCTTTCACAATGTTAAGATTTCCCTCCTGCCTACGCGTAGAGTGAAACAGATCAGGTGAGTAGCTCCTGGATAGGAGTCTCCTCAACGTTGACTACAGCGTGCAGGCGGCACAGTCCTCTTCATCCCATACTTACCAACACAAGTATCTGACTAGAGCAGGATTTGATCTGTGGATTCATTTTCAGATCTCAAAGACCTCAACGTTTCATCCACAATTATATCACACTCTTTGCTCGCAGGAAGTGTGCTACTTGTGCATACCTCCTTCACCTCGACATTTAACTGCTGTGTCATACCTCTGATTCAGGTTTTACAGTGTTCATTTGTGTTCTATCACACTTTGCACAACTCACTAACTGGATCATATTAGCAGCAGTGGAAAGGTCCCTTCATCTTGGCGCGATGATAGCAAATAGTCGTTTTACCTGTGCAAGTTACAAAATAAAACGTTATTTGAGGTCAATGTATTTGTACATGATAGCTGCCATTACGGATCAAAATTAAATTTTCAACAACTACCTGTGCAAGTTTGACTTGGTTAACATTGGTGACACGGGCGGCAAGCAGAACTACAGCAACTTTAAGGATTAGCAGTGCCAAATGGGTTGTGTG
Source organism: Anabrus simplex (assembly GCF_040414725.1). NCBI lineage: Eukaryota > Metazoa > Arthropoda > Insecta > Orthoptera > Tettigoniidae > Anabrus > Anabrus simplex. The sequence goes on from NC_090271.1 coordinate 233,983,153, forward strand.
TCCTCATGAATTTCAAGGGGCTCATGGACCATTCTGCACATAATGAACGCAGAGTGAAAGTTAACTCATGCACAGAAACACGACTATTATTAAATTTTGGCCCTGTGCCTCGACACGGTCAGTTTCTTGGAGAGATACCTGCAGAAAATTCTTTCTAATATCCGAAATCACCCCTATCTAATTCTTCCGAAACATCAAAAGAAGCGTGGGAATTTGTAGCGGTAAATTACGTCCTTTCTAGAGGCACTCGTTCAATGAAGGAGTATCCTTTGACTTGCAGGAACCATCAAAAACTGGTCTCACCTTAGAGGTAGAGTTGTCTTTAAATATTCCTCAGCGTGGTAAATAATAACACCGATCTTTGTTTTCTTCCTTTGGAACCTCTTCAATGATGTCCTCACTTATCCACTCCTGAAACACCTTTCCGTGTTCCTCAAACTTTCCTTCCTTGATCAGCCTGTTCGAAATAGAAATCATTCATTTTTCCGCTATCTCCTTGTTGTTCCGTAGATACTAACGGCTCTCCAGCCAAGGTAACGCAACTTCATATCGGCCATCGCCATTAACTTTTACTGTATTTTGAAAATAGTTACGTGCGGCTTCTTCCATTTCTTATCTTGATTTGTTTTCCACTGGATCAGATAAGTCTATGGTATCCAAGTTCCATAAGTCAGCTATCGAGGCAGATTAAATGAACAGTGAGGTTGTATATAGAGCTAGAGTGTCACTCTCCCCTTTCTTCAGTCTGCCAGTCTCAGTCCAGCCAAGCGCAGTCCTAACGGCTACCAATCGTGATGCAAGCTTATGCATTTCATCCATCAAAATACTTCTAGCAACATCAGCTCCTAGAAGAACTTCCACGTCAGCCGGATCAGTTCCCACATCTGAGAGTCATATCTTTCTCTCCCTCACCTTTTTCATCCAGGGCCCATACATCAACTTTGGAATTTTCCCACAAATTACCTTTTGGTTAATTAACTGCAACCATCACAACTGCTCATCTCCACATTGTACAAATGGTGGTCTTCTTCACAGGTCTCAGCGCCTCCAAATGACTTATGAATCATCGTCTCTATTTTCAAAAGTTCGTAAACCATTTCCTCAGCTATCTTCTGCAAAATGTAGGATCTCTGGGATTCACTGTCTATCAATGCTCGGACCTTCTTCTGCTTCCCTTTATGCGCCAGCTTGATACACAATGTTTGAAGAAACACCTCTTTTGTGGCACTATGAATGTTCATGGAGATATTGCTCTGGTTTTTCCCGCCTTCCCGAGTTCTAGGTTCGGGTTTCTCTTCTGCCCTTTGCATATTTAGTTTATGGCACATAATAACAACATGAGGGTTAGTGGACAATGGGCATCGAATATGTGCCTTGCAATTCTTGGCTATGTGCCCTAACTTCCGACATGCGAAACAACAGTTTTCTTTGACTAGCTTGTTACGGTTTTCTTCCAAGCTCATTTGTTGAGCAAGGTGACATTCCTTACTCTCATGTGGTTTGCTGCAAAACACACACTTTCGCTTCTTGCCATCAAATTTCGCAGATAACAATGAACTCGCAGTTGGTAGCGATGTGTCTTCAGAAATGTTCCCTCTTCCCCTCTCTTGTTTTTTCCTATCGGCTAAACCGAAACCTGCCTGTGCAAAGGTAATCCTTTCTTCTCCCGCCACTTCACGTTTGAAGAAACTAAGAAGAGTCTCCAGTTTATCTTTATGTGGACTTATAAAATCGTCATTCGCTGATGATTTATTTCTAAGCCATACTCTTGAAACATCTTCAGGTAAGCACGATTCTACGAGCGGGAACAACATTGACCCATATTTATCCCTGGTTACACGCATGGATTCTAAAGCTCTTAATTTGCTCTCTAGTGTATCATACAAGGCAGCTATTTCTGATTTATCCTTCTTATGGAACACATTCTGGATGACTAACCCAGTAAGCTCCCTAACGTAATACTCAGTCGAAAGATTTTTACGTCCAAACCGTTCCTTTATGCACTCTATAACCTTTGGATAGTTTTCAGCAGTGGCAGGGAAACTATTTACCAGTTCGCTGGCTCGGGTCTCACATTTGGTCCACTGAATCAGATAATGAAATTTATCTTCAGATTCTATATCACAATCTTCATGAATTATTTTAAACATGCTCGAGAATCTGAGCCAATCCTTTATCACCACCCTCCCCCCTCTCTCTAAACTTGGCTAGTTCCAGCTTAGGTAGTTTTAAATTCTTTTTATCTGTAGATGAAATATCCGATCTGTGGTATCTAACTATGCCTACATTTTCAGTACATAAATTCGTCATCTTTAACTTAACTTCGTCCAAATTGTCTCTATATGTTCCGGTTTCAATTGCCTCGTACTCATGCTTATATACATCGTCCTCTTGTTCCAATGGTAGTTCTTATACCTTTTCATCTAGTGGGGAAAGAAAGATCAGCACTTAACCTCTCCTATTTCATCAGCATCATCATGATTAATGTGTTACTTATCCTGGCGAGCCTTCTCGGGAGTTATACCCTAACCTTTCCATGGTCGTGTGCTGGTATTTTTCACTGACAAAAGATATCTTACGTACCGTATCCTATCGCAACTTTTCTTACTTTACGCGTTATTATCACGTCGGGGTCACCATATGTTTCGTTAAGGGACTACTTCACCGAACTAGTACTAACCACAAAGATAGGAAATACTATTTATTGCACGACACAAACATACACATGGCTACAGCCATTACACATCATTCTTTTGTCTTCACTGTCCCATCAGACATCACTAGAAACGGGAATTTGCCTATTTGCCTATTTTATTCCTGTGTTCAGGAACGTAGGCTTTTGAGATATAAATCCGTTTTAGGGTCCTTTAAGCTAAATTTTTTTGGTTTTATTGTGACTATAAATGCCTATTTCAGGGGTTTGTGCCTATTTGGAGTATAATTGCCTATTTGATGCCTTTTGAATCTACTGTATTTTAAATAGGCCGACTTTCTTCTAGTACATTAGATTGTAACTGATGTGCTCTACAGTATTATCTTCTCATTTCTCCAGAACTGTTTACCCCACGAAAAAAATGGGAAGTTTTGAAAGTCACCAGAAATAGTTCTTGGGAAATTTCCGACAGGAGAAACAAGTAACAATTTGACCTCGAAGCCTTCAATCCCTCCAACCTTCTAAGACATATGCGAGAACCAATCAACGTCGAACCCTTATACCTCCTTCTCGGTGTGAACTGTTGTACGCGTACGCTTTACGTTCAGAACGTGTTGTGATTTACTGTGAAGAAGAAGGGTGTCTGTGGCAATGTCCAAAGAAAAGTCACCGGGCGAGTTGGCTGTGCACTTAGGGGCGCGCAGCTGTGAGCTTGCATTCTGGGAGATAGGGGCTTCGAGCCCCACTGTCGGCAGCCCTGAAGACGGTTTTCCGTGGTTTCCTATTTTTACACCAGGTAAATGCTGGGGCTATACCTTCCTTCGCATTCCTAAGCTTTTCCCATCCCATCGTCCACATAAGACCTATTTGTGTCGGCGTGAAAAATTGTAATTGCAAAAGAAAAATCGTCGAAATCCTGCTGGCTGAAGCGGTGGATCACAGGAGATCCCGATTTCACTACGGAGGGAAAGGGTAGTTTTCTGCCAAGCTTGCTGTAAGGAGGTAAGTTCGTTTGTTCCTTTTATCTTTTGTCTTGTTTTTTTATTGAACTACGATCGCACTCCATTGTAGCATTCATAGGCCTATTAATTTACGTATTGTGGAAAGTTGTTTTGTTGTAATGCTGTGTTAGTCGTGAACTTTCAATCATTTATATTGCTAAAATGTAAATAATCATTGAATTACTGAACGAAGAGTTAGAGCGCCGGTGGTCTCTTGTCACAGAGTGGATGAAAATTAAAAATCGGTAATTTGAACTCTGGTTCAATTCCCGTGAAAATAGAGATTTACAACTGAAATATTTTCTTTCTTTCTTTCTTTCTTTCTTTCTTTCTTTCTTTCTTTCTTCCTTAATCTGCTTACTCTCCAGGGTAGGTTTTCCCTCGGACTCAGCGAAGGATCCCACCTCTACCGTGTCAAGGGCAGTGTCCTGTAGAGTGAGACTTTAGGTCGGGGGATACAACCGGGGAGGAAGACTAGTACATGCTGAACAGGGGCCTTGTGGAGACATGGGAAGATTGGAAGGGGCAGACAAAGAAGAGAGAAGGAAGTGGCCTCGTCTTTAAGTTAGTACCATCCCGGCATTTTCCTGGAGGAAAAGTGTGAAACCACAGAAAACCACTTCCAGGGTGGCTGAGGTGGGTATCGAACCCACCTCTACTTAGTTGACCTCCCAAGGCTGAGTGGACCCTGTTCCAGCCCTCGTGCCACTTTTCAAATTTCGTGGCGGAGCCTGGAATCGACCCTGGGCCTCGGTGGGTGGCGGCTAATCACGCTAACTACTACACCACAGAAGCGGACTACAACTGAAAAGTATTTTTTTAATCGTGTGTAACGTTCACCAGCGCTATGTGTAGGTTCTAGTGAACTCTATTACGCTTCCGCTAAGCCTTCGCGAAACATGGGTTGAAGATCGAATGTGGTGCAGCTAGGACGATGTCACAGACGCCAGACGTACAAAATGGCACGGCTTGGACGATGTCGCAGCGTGTTTAAGAAGGCTACAAAGGCTATCTTTACAAGACCAGGCCAGTGAAAAGACCTTTGGTCGAGATTGGTGAGGTCCGGTTAGTAACCGTTGTGCTGGAGGGGCAAGCAAATAGTCTGGAGTGTGTAAGCTCTAGCATCCCATCTAAAGTTTTGCTAAATTGTGACAAAAAGTAATTTTATGGGCGCATGCCACGACAGTTTCAAATCACGCGGTTTTCAATTTTTCAACGAGGGTGGCAGCCTTGTGGGCACACATTATGCAGGATCTATTGCAGGCAACAGGAAATAGTCTTCATGACAGCTGACCAAAGCCGGTGAATAGCAACATATAAAATGTTCACAAATCTGATATTTATAGTGCCCCTGTTTTAATTCTTCTATATAAGTAAGAATACTGCTAGAGGCAGCTTGGTGAGTCTCTGGCAAGCATATAGGAAGGATCTCAACTCTACGCTACTCAAGTATCGTTTTCAGCATTAGAAATCATCCTCATCTTCGCAGACATGCAGGTCGCCTATAGGCCGTCTATGAGAAAAAAGACCCGTACCAGGCCCCTCCGGAGGCCATACGCCATTATTATATGTATACTAAGCATTATTGCCAATTAAACCAGCTGTAGAAATATAAGAACATTGTAATTTAAGTCAATTTTATTATTTTTCAGATCAAATGTGAAAAGATACCATGTAGATCAACATAGAAATACTGCGATGCATTTGATACGAGTACAGAAAGCGTTGTCATCGTAGCTTTTCTACCATTCCACTGTGAACAGTGACCAACAATTTTCTATAGACCTGTGCACTGCAATGGTGGGAGCTAATATTTTCCTGCATAAATTGGAGCATCTTCAAACTTCAACAAGCTGCCGGGAGCAATCACCGAGTTGGAGACGAGTGGCTTTCCCCCGGTGGAGTCATTAAGGGTTGTGGAAGAAGTCAGGAGAAATTTTGACCGAATCTCTGGGAAGGTAGCCGCTGTCAGCAAAAAGTTCCATAAGAGTCCTGCAGAGGAATCCATCATGGAAAACGACGGTAAAAGTAGCCAGGGTGCTACGAGGTGACGTTTGACGTAGATGAAGCAGTTGAACTAAAACCAGATGAAGTGGCTTCATTGAAGTTTAGTCCAATCACTTCCTGTGATGTTGAGAGATTTCTCTCAGTACAAAACATTCTGCCCGACAGGAGAACAACATTGTTACCGGAAAACATTGAAACGTTGCTTGTTGTACATTCCTTCTATAGTAATTGAGCGTGTTATTGAATTATAAGTGTTTTTTCATGCCTGTTTTGTTGCCTGATTTACACGTTAGTGTCTATTCACATGCCTATTTTGGCTAATTTGAGCCTATATGCCTGCCTATTTTAACTGCTTTTAGTGCCTATAATTCTCGACTCTAGGCATCACACACCACAGAGTCCAAGTAAAATATTTCTCTCCTGCCAGTGTCCATCATTTTTGAGGCCAGGAGCAAAATAAACTTAACCAAACCTTCCCCTGGATGAGTATGCTCTATATGTGAAGTTTGGTCGGGATCTATCCAGCCGTTTCGCCGTGATGGTGGAACAGACGGACAAACAGGTACAAAAGCTAAAAGCCACTGATACGTTCTTGATTTGACCTAGATAGGATAAATAACTGAAAAATCGGCAATACAAACGAAATTACAAACAACAGACCCCTAAAACTTTATTTATATAGATAAGCATGGGCACGTTTATAAGTGTGTAGACCTTCATTTCGAGATTTACTGTTTTTAAACGGTAGGGCATATCAACAAACGGATTCAATCATCAGATGGCTCTTTTAATGTTCTACATGGTTGGTGCTATGTCATTTTCTCGTATCCCCTATATTTATGGGTTAGATTGAGTTAGAAACATTAAATAGGGTGAAATTTGGGTACAGTTTTCACACATTACATTATTTTTCGGATATTTATGCAGCAGCTGGAATCATAATATTTGGCTAACATATGACCAATGGTCGTGTCAATGTGCGTACATCATTCGATGATTCTATCTTTCCTGACGTGCCATGATATGATAAGATACAAAATTAACTTAAAATTGAGAAATGCAGCGCTATCTAACGTATACGGGATCGAGATACGACAATCTATATATATATATAAGAGTTTTGTCTGTACATTGCTCAGAATTTGAAAATGATAGTATTTCTGTATCGGTCATGTCTATAGTAACAAGAAAATGCACTTTTTACTTTTCCGTAATTTCTGTCTATCTGTCTGTCTGTCTGTCTGTCTGTCTGTCTGTCTGTCTGTCTGTATGTACACGCATCACGAGAAAACGGTTGAAGAGAATTTAATGAAAATCGGTATGTGAAGTCGGGGGATGAGCCTCTACAATCTAGGCTATAAATCATTTTGCTCACGCTGAGTGAAATGGTAGTTTAGGGGAAGGCCTAAAATTGAATTCTCAACTATTTATGTTATTAGTGGTCTAATGAAAATCGGTATGTGAAGTCGGGGGATGAGCCTCTACAATCTAGGCTATAAATCATTTTACTCACGCTGAGTGAAATGGTAGTTTAGGGGAAGGCCTAAAATTTAATTCTCAACTATTTATGTTATTAGTGGTCGTATTTTAAAGAAAATGGGTATGCAGAGTTGGGGAATAAGTTGCTACAATCTAGGCTATCAATAATTGTATTCACGCTGAGAAAAATGTAGTTTAGGGGAAGGCCTGAAAATTTAATTCTCAAATATTGTTATTAGTAGTCCTATCTTGATGCTCGGTATGCGAAGTGAGGAAATAAGTCGCTATAGTCTAGACTGTAAATTGTTTTATTCACGCTGAGTGAAATGGTAGTTTAGGGGAAGGCCTAAAATGTAATTCTCAAATATTTCTTATTAGAGGTGTAATCGATGAATGCTACATAATTAAGGTTATATAGTATTAAATTTCCTATTATTCATGTCTTATACATTGTTACCGTACTGGCTATGATCACAAAGATATTCATGAATTTGGATTTTTGTTACTAAGTCCATATCAGCGCCGAATAACGAGAAAATGGGTAAACAGTATTTAATGAAAATCGGTATGTAAAGTCGGAGAATAAGGAACTACAGTTTATGGTATAAAATATTTTACAAATCACAGAGTCGAAAGAAAACTAAATGTGAAGGCCTACAATATAGAAAGCTCATAACATTGATCAACAATAACATTACATTGACCATTGTTTGTCGTGATGTGCTTTGTGTCTTCTGTTGCCCCTCATCTCCGGTGGATAGGATTACTGTTGCGTACAGAGTATTTTTATTTGATTTACGTTGCACCGACAGAGATAGGTTTTATGGCGACGATGGGATAGGAAAGGGCTAGGAGTGCCTTAGGCCTTAATTACGGTACAGGCCCAGCATTTGACTGGTGTGAAAGTGGGAAACCACGGAATACCATCTTCAGCGCTGCCGACAATGGGGGTTCGAATCCACTATATCTCGGATGCAAGCTCACAGCTGCGCACCGCTAACCACACGGTCAACTCGCCCAGTCGTACAGAGTGTAACAGCCTGTCTGAATATTGATGGGAAGTAGCTGGGGAGTTAGATAACTTTCTTCTTTAGCATGCCATTCCCCTGGTTTATAAATTTTCTGAAACTACTGGTACGTGACACACTGGATCATCATAGCATTCGGGCTATTCAATCCCTACTCTGAGGCACTGATTGGAATGAACAGTGTGCATATTTAGCGGAATAATGGCAGATGAGTGTTCATGGCAATCTGCGGCCTGGTCATCCCAGCTCTGGAACTTTGGACTTTTTTTTTTTTTTTTTTTTTTTTTTTACTATTTACTATTAGATTGGCACCGCAATCTAACCGCAGCACTGTTCGTTAAAAGTGATAAAACGTGCGGCTTTCCATTTGATCGAGTATTTTATATGATAGCATTGCTTTTAATCGCTACATTCATACTTACGTTTTTGTAATGACCTATGTTGACTTCAGGTTAGGAAAACCACAGTCAGTCTTTCTGAGAATCCCGTAGCGAAGCACGGGTACATCAGCTAGTATGTGATAGGACTAAAGTTGTAGATCTCTCGAAGTTGAAACGCGATTGTGCTTTCGGTTTTGTGATACGACATACCGTTTAGCCACAAATTATCCCGAAACGAAGGTTTGCACCGTCATTGAAATTGCCTCCATATTTCAATATGTTCTGGGGCCAAAAATGTATACAGCATTAGAACAGCTTGGAACTTTTCCTCAAAGAAAAGAGTGTCCAGGTTTTTGGATTAGCACCAGCATACATACGGAGTAATTAAGGAAGAAAGTATTACAGTTAAGGAAACTGAAATTAATAGAAAATAGGATTATAACTGAGGACAGCCGGGTGGGACAAATATGTAAATACAAAGTGGATGTATTGAAAATGAAATGTCGCTCACTAAATTATGATAATATGAATTAGGATATAAGAAAGCAGTAACAGAGGAGAAATTTAGGCGCATGGATTCTTAGGTAAACATATAAGATGACTCATGGTGTTATTACTTAAACCTAAAGAAGCAAAACAGAGGCAATACATTAAAGCGGAAAACAGAACTAAAAGAGAAATACATCAAAAGTATATCAAATGCCAGAAAACACCTTACGGTGTGAAATCATGGGCTGCACTCCACGGTACTGTTTAAATAACTTATTAACAGCCCCTTTAGGACTATTCGACGATTACTGTAACTTCCAACGGGATTCCGCAAATATCCTGCAGAATGGCAGCATGACTAGGATTGCCATCCGTCCCGATATATCGGGACCGTCACCCTTATGGACCTTCTTGTTCCGACATCCTGACACGACCCAATTTTGTCCCGATTTCCAAAAATACTGTTAAGAGCTTGGTTCAAGTGCTGAAGTAACGCTGTTAGCGCAACATGTAAATGCAGCCTCAGTTAGTTTTATTTATCAATAAGTTTATGTTGACAAGGTCGCCTCACAGATGGCGTTGTATGCGTATCCTGTATCGATGATGCAAGCACCATCTAGATCTAGCACCATCATTGGAGAAAATACCAGACTTCTCCAGCAGTACGGGGCTGGAACTATTTAAGCAGCGCCACGTGGAAAAATCGGGCAGTTCCCAATTGAATAGCGATCTGATGAGACGATTCTTTCTAAACGTAATACGAACAACGAGTGCAAGTTAGTAATCTTAGTTAGCTTACGAAAATGTCTAAGGATAAAAAGAAAGTGTCACTTTTCGGATGATTACATAAAAGAGTGGTCTTTTGTCAAGAAAGGACGTACGGTACGGTTCAGGAAGCGTTGTGAGAGACTTGTAGCTGTTTTATCTCAGTAACTCACGGAGGTAAGGCAGATGTGAGGCATCAAATTTATACGAAGAATCGTACAAATAGGTACAAATAGATTCGCGGTAGCATCGACATCAAAGCCTATTTCTACATTCATGATTAAAGAAGATACCCAGGAAGAATTGCTCGATGCTGCTGCAGAACTAACAACAGCTTATAAAGTTGTCAAGCATCATCAATCCTTCAGTTCTCTTGACTGTACCGTAAAACTACATGCCGCAATGTATCCTGATTCCAAAGTCACCGCAAAGCAGTCTACAGCCAGGACCAAGGCTACAGCGATTGTTAAAAATATTCTCGCACCACTCTCCGTATCCGAACGCATAAAACAATTGCAAGAAGTTTCATTTTGCGGCATAGGCACCGATGCATCGAACCACAAGACTGGAAAGATGTTTCCTTTAGTTGTTCGATATTTCACTGAAACTGAGGGAATCCAACAAGAATCTGTTGAAGTTTGATTCGCTGAATTACGAAACATCGGGGAAAATTGAAAAGTTTTGTATAGACACTTTAAGACAACTGCAAATTCCATTAGATAAATTAATCTCTTTTTTGTGGAGACAATATCAGTAACAACTTCGGAGGGTTTCACCGACAAGGCCAGAGAAATGTGTTTCATCAAATTAAAGAACTAGGAAAAAATGTAGAAGGATTTGGATGCCCTGCCTCCACAATACAATATCAAGCGCTGCTGGAGTCTTAACAGTCGACATTGAAATAATCATCATGAAAATATTTCAATATTTTTCAATATGCACAGTAAGGACAGAGAGGCTGAAAGAGTTCTGCTTATACGTTGATGTCAATCATCAGACTTCTATCTCACACAAAAACAAGATGGCTGTCGTTAATGCCCCCAGTTGAGAGAATTCCTAAGCTTTGGATTACATTAAAACAATTTTTTGACGCCGAAGACGAAATAATTTCAGATATTTTCGGTAGTCCGATCACTTCATGTTTCTGCACTCAAACTTGGCTCTGTTTGACAAAATATATATAAAAAAGTGGAGAATTATAAAGTCTCGATAACTGAAAGAAGAAATAAGTTATATTAATAGACAGTCAAAAATGTCTGAATCAAAGGAAGATTGCCAATTTTATTGGCATGCAAACCAAGATGAATGTGAATAAATTAAAGTATGAGAACCCTAACCAAGAAATAAATAATTTGATTTCGAAATATGAGGAAGAAACAGTGGCTTTCTATACCATAGCATTTGGTTACTGAGAGAAATGGGCTATTTCTTTTAATAAATATGAAGTACAGTATTTGATTGGATGATGCTATCTGAAACCCTAGATTTGGTGATGATCGAAAACACTTTTATATACGTACCGGTATCTGAAGAACTTTTTAGAAACTAAGTGTGATTCGCAAGAATGAAACACTCCATGGGAGAAAGGTAGATTTTTTTAACCGAAAATCCTGAACGCAAATTCCAACTGCTAAAATTATGCGTGTACTTGATTTCTACACACTCCGCACACAACGCCACTGTGGAAAGAGTATTGTCGTTGATGTCGGCCCAGTGGACTGATGAAAGAAATCGATTGTTTCCAGGGACTGTGGAGTCAATCTTACAGTGCGAGTTTAACTAGCGTACAAGCTGACTTGCATGATGTTTTATAAATACGTAAAAGGGAAATAGAGACTTGCTGAAAAAGGTGAAATATTCCGAAAAATATGGTGTGCCAACTAATTCTGCCGCAACAAGTTCCATGTAATTGTGTTCTAAATAAAAAGTAATTATGAAATATGTTTTTACTTCATTTCTACAGCCCCATCTTACAGTGTCCCGGCGAGGTCCCAGGTAGGTATGGTAACCCTAAGCATGACGTCTATCTAGCCTTCTAGGCTACGCAAGGAACAACCACGAGTTTACAGGAATTTTGAAGAAAGTGACATTAACGCACGTTACTTCCCTGCTGACAAGCAGCCAGAGACGTTGCCATGATAACCGGTAGGTTCGTTGTCGGTCTGTCGGCCACTCAATGCAGGGCATGAAACACGCATAAAGTAGTAATTTTCTCCATCATTTGAAGAGCAAGCGAAATTATGTCCATAACAGAAGTTGCTTAAAATGAAGGGACGTTTCACATGTAACCCACGGATTTTACAGAAAATCAATAGTATATGAGAAAACGGAAGAACACTGTTGTGGCTTCCCTATAAACCCCCATTCTGTTAAGTGATTTTTAAATCATATGCATATCTAAACCTTCCCCTGGATGAGTATAGTCTTTATATGAAGTTTGGTCGAGATCTATCCGGCCATTTCGCCGTGATGGTGGAACAGACGGACAGACACGTAAGCTAAAAACCACTGATATTGTCTTGATTTGACCCAATTCAGATAAATTGGCAAAACGAACTAAATTACAGACAGTGGACCCCCTAGAGCTTTATTTATATAGATAAGCACTTTCAACATTTGTAAGACTCAAGAGCGCAGCCAAAGGGAGGGGAGGGTTACGGGGGGTGGGGGTTAGACCCCTCCTCCCCATGGAAGTTTTACAAAAGAAAATAAAGGGAAACTAACAATAAACAAGTGAAAGTAGACTCAATGGGTTGGCTCTTTTCAACATTCACAGAGACATAATTGTAAAACCAACAGATCTCTTGAATCCATTTTCTAAGAAGCCTAGAAAATTGGATTTTAGATGATGATGATGATGATGCTTGTTGTTTAAAGGGGCCTAACAAGTTCCATGTAATGTAGATTGTAATCTGAATATTACCATTCATTGTAAAACTGTTCACCTTGATCATATTGTTCTCGGTCTGTATTTTAACCCTAAAGCCTATAAAATGTTACATTGCCGGGCGCATGCTGAATTTCGTTTGCCATTCATTTTTCTTAGTCTTAGGAACTGGTTAACAAGCACTAACCCTTACATGACTGATATTGTTACTCCTTATGTGCTTTATAATCCTTAGACATAATAATTATATCGCAAATTACAAGTGACAGTACATACATATAGTCTAATAATACAAGGTAAAAATGTTCATGGGTTGAAGACTGAAAATAAAATTGTAATTGTACAGTCTATGGAAGCTAAATAAATAAATCAATGAATGAATGAATGAAACAGATGAATAACTAACTCATGAAAACTTATAAATGAAACACTTCTAACAGTCTTCATTAATCATTATCATAGGGGCAAAAGATCTATATAGGTCGACGGCCCGAACAAATAACATTTTAAAAGTAAAAAGAAAAGTCATTATTATTATTATTATTATTCTCACAGCTTACACATCTAATGCATCTTTTAGAGTGTGTTTTACACACAAAGTTATGACACTGATTACCATACACTTCATTGTGGTGACTTGATTTTGTTTCCACTCACAGTGAATGCATCGGCCTCTCTTTGATGGCACTTTTATTTCTTCTGATGTTTCTTCCTGAAGGTATGGGGATAACACTGCTTGGGTATCTGGAGGCATTGTTCCTATCTTAACTCGTTCAACAAACCACTTATCCATGAGTTGAAACAAAAGATTCTTCAAAGACTCGTGTTTCTTTACTGGTTGGTTCCTCGGATTCCCTTTGTAAAGTACCTATTTATTCCAGCAATGTTGAATAGAGCAAAAAAGATACACGTGGTCCACCATGGGGTTTTCCGGGCTACTGAGTACTTGGCTTCCATTTGGTTGGAATTATCTAAACTGTTGGGATCCACAGAGGGTTCATCGTGCATAGAAGAAAGTAAGATAACTGTTTTATTCCTTTCTAGGAACATGCGAAATGAGCACGAGTTCATACTGAAACCCAAACGTTGTTGAACCAACTGGCCTATCTTTATGAGGAAGAAACTGCTGTGGAATTTCTCTTTTATTCTTTCTAAGAGTGCCTATACACGTTATTTTATCTTCTAAAAGATCAAGGACTGGGTCATAGGTGGTATACCAGTTATCGATTGTTAGATTACGATTTTTTCTCTTCACGTGGTCTATTAGACGTTTCACTATATCATATGGTTTATTAGAGAGTTCATAGGGGCCAGGAGGTTGCTTGCCACAGTATAACTCCAGGGATGAAGTATAAAAGGTTTTAGCATCATTCAGGGCGTAGAATTTTAACCCATACTTAGCCGGCTTACTTGGCATAAACTGTATAAAGACACTAGCTTCCAATCTATCCTTACAAATTCACTTGAAGTGTAGCTCTTTTTACAATTCACTACAAAGGAATCCAACTATGTGTGAACTGCTGTTAGTTTGTCTATTCGCAGGCGATTGTTACGAGTAGTTTTGTCGTCAAAATGAAGACTCTGTAACAAAAATAGAAACCTCTTTGACGACATGCAGGCTCTTGCTATTCCCATTCCAGTTCCATCTTTCACCCAGATGTTTTCCACAGAAATCTTCAACTTTCAAACCTGTGAGGACTAATAAACCAATCAAAGCACTTATTTCTTCATGGGAAGTACTGTAGGTTTAGCATCGCGCTTACGGCTGTAAGTCACTTCATCGCAATGCCTTACAATATAAATGTTAGTAAAAGAAACTATTTCATCAATCATTTCAGAATCAAAACATGTAAGAAAGCACCCATTTCACATGACACTGATTTTGCATCTCCTTTTGGACAAGGAAATATTTTTATTATATTTTTTATTTTAATCCTAGAGGTAGCCCTTGAAAAGCTAGTGGTGTACCACATTGTTTCCTCTTTCCCAAATAAAAAATCCCTCTCTAGTTCGTCGTTTCATAGCTATAAACCAGGCCTACATCATCACCTTGTTCACTTTCACTGTCATAATCTATGTCTGAATAATTTTCCACTTCATCTTCACCATCAGAAAAATCACAAACTTCAGCTCCCTCAGATCCTTCCTTCTTACTAGATAATTCCTGGAACAGCGTTTGTATGTCTTCATCCTTCACAACCTTCGCCCTACAATAAAAATATATAGTTACTTTTGCTTCCTCTATAGTCTATATTTTAAAATAATGAAACTCCAAGAACATTTACAGTACATTTTACTTCAAGAAAGTTCACCAAATGATGGCACGTGCGAGTCAAGGTCGAATAGCGTGACACGTACAAATTCCTGAACAGATACCACTACACTGAGAGTATCAACAAGACTTCGTCGAAAGGTACGGCTGTAGCTCTTAGGAACTAACAACTACAGATGAAACACACAGGTTGGTGAATGAAATTCACCAGCGCGCTCAGTTTAGGGTTAATGTAAAATGTTGTAGTGAACTGCAATCTGAATATCAACATAGTTCACTTGTATCAGTGTCCTTATAAATACATCATGCATGCGCGCACCACACACTCACAAGCACCTTCATTATGTTCCATCGTCATTTTGTAACTATAACTCCCCCATCAGTCAATCCTGGCTATGATACTGTGCCCTCCCTCCATTACGTCCATGCTGTATTAATCCTTGCCCTTATTTCTTTGTCAATATATCCATAGTACTGCAGACAGGATCCAAGGTACTGAACACCTTCTACTCTGAGTAAAGGAACTCCATTGAATGTACAGAACCTGAGTTGTGAAAGTTTTACACAATTTGGTTTTCTGCAGATTCAGGTGAAGGCAAAAATGGCTTAGGTGATCATGCCATGGTTCAGTTTGATCTTGCAAATCTATTCTGGTGGTGGTAGCAATCCTTACATCGTTGGCATAGAGAAGGGTCCATGAAATGCCCTTCTGTAGGCTGCAGGTAATAGTGTTCATGAACAAGATGAAAAGTGGAGAGTTCTGATCTCTGATGAACACCAACTGCACCAGGGAAACTATCTGATAGACCTGCAGAGCAACGAACTCGACTAGTGATATTTATATACAGCATTTTGACCCAATAAATTAGCGTTTAGGGAACTTCACGGACACATGGAGCATCCTGAATCAGTTGATGCAGTGTACCATTGAAGGCAAGATGAGGGTGTTTTTCCTTCCCCTATGCTGCTCCATTAGCCAGTGAGCTGCAAACATGGCATCTGTAGTCCTGCATCCCTTGACCAATTGATACTGACTTCTGGTAAGCATAACGATATTGCTGAGGCACTGATCAAGGATTTCTGTAAAAAATATTAAATGTGTGCAGCAGGAGCCAGATTGGTCGATAATAATAAGAGTTTGCCAAGTCACCTTCGCTCCTAAAAATAGGTATTGTGATACTGGATAACCATTCAACTGGAACAAGGTCGAAGCAGATCACAGCACTGAAAAACTCCGTTGGCCATGGTACTACCTCTCCATGAAGCTCTTTAATTTTCCACAAGTCATCTGGCCCATCATCTAGTCCAGGGACTTTTGGTTCTTCACACTAGTTATCGATTGGGTGATGTCTCGAGTCAGGCCAGGAACTGTTCAGCAGGGGGACACACTAGCCTTTTGCAGTACAGACATTTATAGCATTTGATCAATGGATTGCATTGGCCTGTCACCTGGACTTTGCATGCTAGGTTTGTATTACTCCTCCCCTAACCTGTGGAACACATGCCTTTGATAGCCACCCATAACTGGAGTACAGACGTTACCTGATAGATTTCAGTAGCATTTCCTCCACCGAGGGCCTATCATTCTCCTAAAGGAGCTTATCCACCCGAAGTTACTGGCTCCCTCACGGTGTCAAATTATTTCCCGCCACCCAATACACGGCATCGAGTCGCTGGCCGTACAGTGTGTTCTATTTCCGTAGCAGGATGAACCTGGCATGACAATAACAGTAATGAAAACATTAAAAGAGCGTAACAAACTCAAACAGACCGTTCGTGTCACTAGCAGTAATACATTCTCTTGGATCCACCTGGATTTTACTCGTCATGGACAGGTGCAAACACACATTCCTGCAGCTGTTGCCAGGTTTTAACTTCTCTATGATATACCTCAGATTTTACATGCTCTTAAAGAAGAAATCTAAGTGGTTTAGATCAAGACTTATTGCTAGCTGGCTGATGGGATCTGAAAGGCCATGTGGTGCATTATCTCCCTCCTCCTCCAATAAGGACTGAATGTGCTGCAGATGTTAAGGGTGTTTCAGGTCTTCTTCACTTCTTGTTCTTAAGGTAGTCCAATGGGGCACTCATACCATTGCTGCAACAGAGGTGCCATACTTTGAAGTGGATTATCAGTAATCGCACTCCGCCCCCAAGAAAAATTTCGAGTCAAGTCCAAAACATGCCCCTTCCTTCTCGATGACACCCCTTTTGCCCTTCACTCTAGCAATCTATTCAAAAGTATATCATATTACACAATAACATTTGCACACAACCTGTTAGTTCTGAGATAAAACATTCCTTGTACCTTGTTTCTCAAGCAGCAGCTGGTTTTCAGAGTAGTTTTTCTTTAAGCATCCTTCTCATTGTGATGACTTTTTCATCTTCTGAACCATAAGTGATTCCAATGCAGATGTGCTTAATGTAGGCCTCACTTCTTTCTTAATTCTTTCTGTCAACTGTCAGGTACACTTAACACAGCAAATTCATTACCAAAGGATTTATAGTGGAGAAGAGCAGAGCCTGAGCTCCTTCATTCACAATAAATTTAACAACGCTTATGGGTAACAAAAGGAAGTCACGATCGAATAAGTATCATTAAAAATAATAATAATAATAATAATAATAATAATAATAATAATAATAATAATAATAATAATAATCGTATGGCCTCAGCTACCGTGTGCAGACATTTCAATTTGACGCCATCTGGCTGTCTGCTCGTCAATTTAGACGTTCCGTTTTACTCTAGGCCCCCACTAGATGGCAGACCGAGTAAACCGAAACTCTCTTGGGCGTCTATGGCTGAGATTTAATTAATTTTGTCGGGTAAACACCAAATGTGTCACCAGAGATCTTTTACATGCTGATATCGTATGACATGGAGTGTCGAATGGACTTTTTTCCGCCCTTCAAAAATCCGACTACCTCTGCCGGGTTTGAACCCGCTATCTTGGGATCCGGAGGCCGACACTCTACCGCTGATCCACAGAGGCAGCTAATAAGTATCATTGCTAACTCACAAGCATTGAAACGAGGATGATTTAGAACAAAGGCTCGAAACTATTGGACATTTTTCCTTCTTTTCAATTTTTTCCTTAGAAAATTATTTTTTTTTGCGATAATGTCAGCTTTGATATAGATGTTGATTCCCAATAACGGACCATTATATTGGTATTAATGTCAGTTTTTCTGTAATAATTTCCCCTTTGACCATAATTCTGTAATCATGAGGTAAAATCCGCAATAATTACGGACAATCCGTAATAGTTTGCACCTCTGCTGCAAATTGGTGACTACTGCTACTGGAATCATAATCAAAAAGTTCTAATGTGTTTTTTCTGCAAGAAGTGCCTGTCTATCTCCACCATTTTCAAAGGTAGGCATTACATTTTCTGTACTAATCTCTGTACAGATGCTGTAATTGTACACCAGTTCTTCTTTGAGGAAACAGCTCAACGTACACCTCAACTGTTTCACTAGAACTCCAGCGGACTATGCCATAAATTAAAATCATCTCTAAATATTTCCCTGCTGCGAACTGTGCCATGGCTAACAGCGGCCAGTCCAAATGGGACAGGAAGATGTTCTCTTACCAACACATACCATTGTATTTAGCTTCCATACGAGAGGAAAAAACCAATAAACAAGTACGAACTGAGAAGTAGTGTTGTTCACTTCTGGGCCACGCCCTCACCTTGTTCAAAACAAGCATGCTCTGCTCCCTTTAAACACACTTTAAATGTGTTTCTAGTCGCCCTAGCCATATAAAACATACATTTCATGAACGTACACAGTCCAGCCTTGCATAAGCGCTAAAAACCAAAAATACCTAATTTAACCCAAAAGTGCTATTTTGAACATATGTATATCTTAATAATGGTTTTTTTTTTTTTTTCCCTTGTTGTTTGTTCCATCGATCCCTTCGCAGCCAGCAAGACGAGGCATGAGACCGGTTAATGGATTCCATAAAGCTCACAAAATTCACTTAATAGGCTAGTGGACCGTCATTTTAGTAGATAATGTGGACCATTCTAAAAACAACGCATTTGAGAAGGAAAGTGTTTCAATACAAGTTTATGTAATTCACAGACAGTTGATGTTATTTTATTTATTATTTATTTTATTGATGATTTATTTATAGAACAATATCAAGGTCATTTTTAAGGGGAAGATATTTTTGCTGTTATTCATTGCCAACAATGAAATCACTTTTAAATCATTTTTTAATCTTTTTAGAAGTCTGTTTGTAAATAAGGATCAGCAGGAAGCCCAATTAATTCCAATAACTACATGAGATAGGAGGACTTGGCAAATTCAGAGAAGGAGAGCCGATCAAACAAGAAAAGGCTATGTTTGTTCAGAGATAGCTATTTTTCTTTCTGTTCTGTCGTAGGCCATATTGCATCAATGATCATTCTACACTTGGGTTTGGAGCTGGAGATCAACATATTTCTGTACAAGTCTGGTGTGCTGCAACTGCGATCACAAGAATGAACAGAAGTGGTGACGGGTGAAGCTCTGGATGACATCATCTCTCACTGTATATCAGCTCCAGGTTGCCTAGGTTCAGTGAATCAGCGCTATCCCGTTCCTCTTGCCCAGCTCGACACTTTCATCTTCAACACCACTCATGGCCTTCCAAGTCTGTACACCCCCAAAAGATCAAGCATCACTCAGCCGCTTCCTCTCATTGTACTGTCACCACCAATAATTACCACTGAATGGTACATCACACATAAACTAATTTGAGGCTGCTCTATCGACTGGGCACATTAAAAATTGCATTTTGTTTGCAGTGAGTACCACTGACACTGAAGGCAATATGCCCTATGAGCAGTCTTTATTTAGACTACCTACATACTGGTATTACAAAAATTAAAAATATATCTTCCGAAACACTGGAGAAAAGGTGCCTGACGACTCTTAGGCAAAACACTCTATATATAAACATAGACGTATCGACTGTTGGGAGTCTGGCTTGTTGGCTGAATGGTCAGCGTACTGGCCTTCGGTTCAGAGGGTCCCGGGTTCGATTCCCGGCCGGGTCAGGGATTTTAATCGCTATTGTTTAATTCTTATGGCTCGGGGACTGGGTGTTTGTGTCTGTCCCAACACTTTCCTCTTCATATTCAGACAACATACCACACTACCAACCACCACAGACACACACAATAGTGATTACATAGGGTTGGCGCCAGGAAGGGCATCCAGCCGTAAAACAGGGCCAAATCACATGTACGACACAGTTCGCACCCACGACCCCACAGGTGTGGGAAATGGCGGTAGGAAAAGAAGAAGAATATCGACTGTTGGCAACTATCATGTGTGGGGCAGAACAAAATTCACTGTATGTCTGTAAATGTCACTACTGATGATGGATTACGTTTTGCAGCCTCAGAATCATCTATCTAACTTCAAGTGATGTAATTTTCTTCTCTTCACTACCAACACCACAATATCAGCAGTGGAGCAGAGGGTATGCATACAGAAATACAGGAAGAATAGGGAATACATAAGATGAGATGAGGAAAATCTCTGCATCTGCCATCTCCTCACCAATCCCAGTTCTTCTGAGCCCTTTAGACAAAGGAGTTCCTTTTGTTCTAGGAAAACTTGAGATAAAGAAAACTCTTAAAAATAAAATATTTTAATATACTGTACATTACTTATAAATTATCAAGAAACTGTACATAGATGTAAAATAAAGAATTTAACAGAGGGTAATATAGGGTGAAAAAATCCAAGTATCTTCATACCACAATACAAGAAAGACAAGACACCTTTATGAATGGATGTCAAACAATAACAGGACTGATACAGTAGAACCTCGATAATTCGAAATCGGTTAATTCAAAATCCCGCCTAATTCGAAGAAGCACTCGTTCCCGGAAACTTGAGATACAGTTTTGCATGTTATTTAAATTGTTTAATTCGAAATACGGATAATTCGTAATTCGAAGTACAATGTCCGCCCCATTACCAAAATTCAGACTTTTAATTAGAAACTGCTTTTATATTTTAAAACAGTAGTATGTTACAGAGTAATTTCAACTCGAAATTTATCTGCGTCATAATAGAACGCGTGTTCGAACGTGGAGGGGTAGCTTTTCGCACTTACACTCACTTCGGTGGGTCTACAGTGCGCTTCATGATTGCTAAGTTGAATGAAATAGGAATTCTTTTGTATTCAACCTTTTAAGGAACGCTGTAATATCACGCAACAGGCAGTGTGCGGAAAAACGGAATCCGCGAACACTGGTGATGCCGACAGTTGACGAAAAACGTGACTCATATAATAAATTCGCAGACACCGAACAATATTGTCATTGCCGATGAAATTGTATTCCTTTATTTTAATCCGTGCCCAAATGGTCTAATGGTTTTAAAGGAGAAAGTGCCAGCCGGAGAATCGTACAAGGGTGGGGGATGGGGGTCATTCTAGTGCGTTGCAATCCACATGGTAGCGAGAAACTTTATCTCCTCGTCATAGGAAAGTTCTATAAGCCACAATGTTTTACGAGCGTCGGGCACTTTCCATGCCAGTACCAAGCATCTAAAAATGCATATAGTACACAAATCCAAAGAATAATGCATTTGCACAGGGGAACCAGCATAATTTATCCCCGTCTTTGAATTGTGTGATTGTTTTTTTTCTTTCGTTGCGTGAGGTTATGTTTGTCACTGATTTATCCAAGTGCATTATTTGAACATTGTAAATGCACCTTGTTGGATACATTTCAGAAATAGTTTTTTCCATGGCATTTGAAAGGTTTAAACTGTGAATCGAGGTGATTGGATGTATTAATGGGTCTTAGAAGACTTTGTGACGCGGCAAGTGTTTACATTTCTGAAGTACGAGTGAAGTGCCATGGCGGGAAATCGTACAAGGATAGAGTCATAGGAAAGTTCGATTTTAAGGGCATCGGGTACTTTCTGTGTAAATACAAGGCATCTAAAATGCATACAGTATAGTAATCCAATGAATAAAGCACTTGCACATGGGAGCCAGCATAGATTTCTCCTCGTCTTTGAATCGTGCTTTTTTCTTCCCTTTCGTTGCGTGAGGTTATGTTTGCCAGTGAGATATCCAAGTGCATTATTTGAATACTGTAGATGCACCTTCTTGGATACATTTTGGAAATAGTTATTTTTTTCATGTTATTTGAAAGGTAGAAACTGTGAATCAAGGCTGACTGCATGCAATAACGGGTCTTAGAATATTTTGTAACGCGGGGAGGGTTGGTACTTCGGAATTGCGAATTGGCGGTTAATTCGAAATCACGTAATTCGAAGTCCAATTTTTTAGTCCCGACGACTTCGAATTAACAAGGTTTTACTGTAGTGTGTTCACATACATATGTGCTAACATTCACAAGTTGTCAGTGAGAGGATATTGTGACATGCGTGCCACTCACTTGGAACAACCCCTCTGGTAAAAAGAAGCTACTGTTTCACATAACCGATATGGATTTCAAATTACCAGACTATGCAGTAATCAGGTTCTACATTCTCATAAAAATATCAACAACTGATACCCTGCAAATGACTGAAGAAGCTTTACCCAGACCATGTGTCAGGTACCATTGGTGATACCGATTTCTCTCCCTCGTTAGTATGTTCCTCATTAAGATTTTTCTCACTTAGCGACATTGTAAATTCGAAGTCCCGATTTACATCATATTAAATCTCTATAAAAATAACTCAATAACTCACTTTATCACGTCACAAATTTTAGCTATTAGCACTTAGAAAGATTACATTTTTCTTAGCCCTGAAAATGTTCTTCATCATTCCTTGTGAAAGGAACATGATTTCTAACACAGGTAAAAGCCTTTGCAAACAACAAAGATAAATAAATAAAAGAGGCAGGCTAGAGAAAGCTGCACGAAAATAAGAAGAAAAGACCTTTACCCAGTAAATTACACCTTCGGGCAGCAAGCCTTTAGTCTCAGGAAAGTTCAATTTTGCTGGCTGGTTTTCAGTGATATTGCTGAATAACTCCACAAGCCTGTTTATGCTTGTATTTCGCATGCCATTCATCCTCTCGCATATGCCCGAGTTTAACCTCTAAATACTACAGTAGAACCTCGATAATTCAAAATCGGTTAATTCAAAATCCCGCCTAATTCGAAGAAGGTCTCGTTCCCGGAAACATATGATACAGTTTTGCATGTTATTTAAATTGTTTAATTCAAAATACGGATAATTCGTAATTCAAAGTACAATGTCGGCCCCATTACCGAAATTTAGACTTTTAATTCGACACTGCCTTTACATTTTAAAACAGTAGTATGTTACAGAGTAATTTCAACTCAAAATTTATCCGCGTCATAATAGAACGCGTGTTCTGGAACGTGCAGAGGTACCGTAGCTTTCCGCATTTACACCCACTTCGGTGGATCTACAGTGCGCTTCATGATTACTAAGTTGAATGAAATCGGAATTCTTTTGTATTACAAACTTTTAAGGAATGCAGTAATATCACGCAACGGGAAAACAGAATCCGCGAATACTGGCGATGCCGACAGTTGACGAAAAAGAAAACGTGGCTCATATAATAAATTCGTAGGCACCGAACAATATTGTCATTGCCGATGAAACTGCATTGCTTTATTTTAATGCAAGCCCAAACGATCATATGGTTTTAAAGGAGAAAGTGCCAGCCGGAGAATCGTACAAGTGTGAGGGAGTCTGTGTAGTCTGTAGTGCGTTGCAATGCACATTGCACATTGAAGTGAGAAACTTTATCCCCTCGTCATAGGAAAGATCGACAAACCACAATATTATGGGCGTCGGGCACTTTCCGTGCCAGAACAAAGCATCTAAAAATGCAAACAGTACAGAAATCCAAAAAATAATGCATTTGCACAGGGGAACCAGCATAATTTATCCTCGTCTTTGAATTGTGCGATATTTTTCTTTCGTTGCGTGAGGTTATGTTTGTAAGTGATTTATCCACGTGCATTATTTGAACATTGTAAATGCACCTTGTTGGATACATGTTGGAAATAGTTTTTTCCCATGGCATTTGAAAGGTTTAAACCGTGAATCAAGGTGATTGCATGTATTAATGAGTCTTAGAATACTTTGTGACGCGGGAAGTGTTTACATTTCTGAAGTACAAGAGAAGTGCCATGGCGGGAAATCGTACAAGGATAGTCATAGGGAAGTTCGATTGTAAGGACATCCGGCACTTTCTGTGTAAATACAAGGCATCTAAAATGCTTACAGTATAGTATTTCAATGAATAAAGTACTTGCACATGGGAGCCAGCATAAATTTCTCGTCTTTAATCGTATTTTTTTTCTTTCTTTCTTTCGTTGCGTGAGGTTATGTTTGTCAGTGAGATATCCAAGTGCATTATTTGAATACTGTAAATGCACCTTCTTGGATACATTTTGGAAATAGTTCTTTTTCATGACATTTGAAAGGTATAAACTGTGAATCAAGGTTAACTGCATGCAGTAAATAGAATATTTTGTAACACAGCGAGGGTTTGTACTTTTGAATTGCGAATTGGCGGTTAATTCGAAATCACGTAATTTGAAGTCTGATTTTTTAGTCCCAACCACTTCGAATTAACGAGGTTTTACTGTATCTGTGTCTGACAAGAAGCCACGGCAGCTTGTAGGTATGGCAGGAATAACAAATACCACGCTCTTAGCTACATACATCAGTTGTACCAGACAATGCAAGCTCTCTGAATCAATGTATATTCCTAATCAAACTGTACATTATGCAGTACATACAGAAAATGTGTAACTAAGGCACAATTGCTCTACCACTCTGAAACTTTACAACAGCAACTCAATTCGCAAGTCACCACAGAAGAAACAGATGTTTATTATCTGGCCTTAAGACTTGAGATGGGCACATGCGCGGCAGCCATGCGTACCTCTCGCACCACTTACCTCGCATTCACAAGACTTCTCGTCAAAACAACCATAGTAATCCATGGTCGAAGAGTGTGACCAGGAAACAATGTTTAATGACCCACAGTTTCCAAACATAAGGCTTCAGCTAATATTTATTTTAGAAAGAGAGTGATCTACAATAATACGCTGATACTTTTATAGGTACCGGTGCACATGTTTTCATGTGTGTTGTCTGGTATTTTACACAAATTTTACAAAGTGGAAAAGGTTTTTGTTTTGTTCTCTCATATTTTTTTTTTACACCTCTTAACCTTAGCCAAGCATCTTACACGTGTTTATCCGGAACTTGTCTGCTCCCACGAGAGCAAAAGACGCCTTTATCTGGAATTTTAAATTAGGCACTTTTGCAATTGTATGTTTTAGGTTATGTTTGTAATATTAGCCGATAAATGTCAGAAGCTAATACACGGCCCTTCGTCAGGCTTAACACAGAAATTTCAAATGAAAAAGAAAGAAAGGCTTATCTGCTAAGCACTTCTTTTCAGAAGTTTGTTCATATTGCAAATGTTCGTGTTTCAGCTATTGTAGACATTATATCCTGAAAAAAATTCAAAATGAATTTGAAATAGTCATCACTACTAGATGGTGTTGAATACTCAAAAATGAGTGATAATGGGTGAAAAATTTAAACTGATTCAAGTAAGTATGAGAGCAACATAAGTGACAGGACAAATTCAGATGATGAATACCTAGGTATTATTGGTGGGATTGATTATCAGAATTTGGCAGAAAGTCAAAAACAGTGATGAAGAAAGCATAGAATGGTATGAGGTCATAAATCAGCATCCAGGACTGCAAACAATTCTAGTTTACAACATAAATAAAGTTTCAATTTGCTTCCCATTTCAACACACATATTGTGCTGTGCGTGAATTTTTCAATTTCAATACTATACTATAGTACAGTAGAACCTCGATAAATCGAAATCGGTTAATTCAAAATCCCGCCTAATTTGAAGAAGCTCTCGTTCCCGGGAACAAGAGATACAGTTTTGCATGTTATTTAAATTGTTTAATTCGAAATACGGAAAATTCGTAATTCGAAGTACAATGTCGGCCCCATTACCGAAATTCAGACTTTTAATTCGAAACTGCCTTTACATTTTAAAACAATAGTACCGGTATATTACAGAGTTTGTTTTGTTTTGTTTGTTGCATTTATCCGCATCATAATAGAACGCGTGTTCCTGAATGTGGAGCGGTAGCTTTCCGCATTTACACTCACTTCGGTGGGTCTACAGTGCGCTTCCTGATTGCTAAGTTGAATGAAATTGGAATTCTTTTTTATTCAACCTTTTAAGGAACGCCGTAATATCACACAACAGGCAGTGTGCGGAAAAACAGAATCCGCTAACACTGGCGATGCCGACAGTTGACGAAAAAACGTGGCTCATATATGCCTATTAAATTCGTAGGTACCGAACAATATTGTCATTGCCGATGAAACTGCATTGCTTAATTTTAATGCGAGCCCAAACGATCATATGGTTTTAAAGGAGAAAGTGCCAGCCGGAGAATCGTACAAGGGTGGGGGATGGGGGTCATTGTAGTGCGTTGCAATGCACATGGAAGTGAGAATATCCCCTCGTCATAGAAAAGTTCGATAAGCCACAATGTTTTAAGGGCGTCGGGCAGTTTCCATGCCAGTACAACGCATCTTAAAATGCAAACAGTACAGAAATCCAAAAATTAATGCATTTGCACAGGGGAACGAGCATAATTTATTCTCGTCTTTGAATTGTGTGAATTTTTTTTCTTTTGTTACGTGAGGTTATGTTTGTCAGTGATTTATCCAAGTGCATTATTTGAAAATTGTAAATGCACCTTGTTGGATACATTTCGGAAAAAGTTTTTACCATGGCATTTAAAATGTTTAAACTGTGAATCGAGGTGATTGCATGTATTAATGGGTCTTAGAATACTTTGTGACGCGGCAAGTGTTTACATTTCTGAAGTACGAGAGAAGTGCCATGGTGGGAAATCGTACAAGGATAGAGGCATAGGAAAGTTCGATTTTAAGGGCATCGGGTACTTTCTGTGTAAATACAAGGCATCTAAAATGCATACAGTATATAGTAATCCAATGAATAAAGCACTTGCACATGGGAGCCAGCATAGATTTCTCCTCGTCTTTGAATGCTCCTTTTTTTTTTTTTTCCTTTCTTTCTTTCGTTGCGTGAGGTTATGTTTGCCAGTGAGATATTCAAATGCATTATTTGAATACTGTAAATGCACCTTCTTGGATACATTTTTGAAATAGTTCTTTTTTCATGACATTTGAAAGGTGAATCAGGGTTAACTGCATACAGTAACGGGTCTTAGAATATTTTTTAACACGGCAAGGGTTGGTACTTCTGAATTGCGGATTGGCGGTTAATTCGAAATCACGTAATTCGAAGTCCGATTTTTGAGTCCCAACCACTTCGAATTAACGAGGTTTTACTGTATTACTGATACTGAACTATGAATTAGGCAACAAAGTGAATTACTAACAGGTTCTGTGGATGTTAAATAAATATAGTGTTTTGTGATGGTAGTCAAAACTAGTGTGTGCCACTTTTGCATCAAAACAGGCAGCTGAGTACAATATTTATTTCTTCCAGAATAAATGGATACCTGCAATCTATTCTGATGAAATTAGGTATGGATGACTTATTTAAGCTTAACTATTTATATTTTCAGAGTGTTTGTGTTTGTTTACAATAAAAATAAGATCACAAAAATGAATTACACTTATAACCGAAAATGTAATCCGCTTGAGAAGGGTTAACACTCTTGTCTCATCTTTAGAAACGGTAGATAACCAACACTTTTCACTGTACCTGTACATACACGATGTAAAATGCACGCATGTCGGTAAAAACATATCTAGTGTCTCCATATCCCTGCTGGATAGTTTTTATTTATGTAATCAGCAGTACATTTTCTCGCTTAACACATTCTCTTTCTTGTTACCTGAAAAAATACCTTCACAATGAGGTTTAATTGTATAGGATGTACAAAAATGAGGAATAACCACCGAAACCACCTGTAATGGCAGGAAAACATGATGTAGTCTTGCCAACTGTATTCAAGATTACCAGAGAAATTAAAGCCCACAAAAGAGAACTTCACTAACTTTTGGGGTAGTCTGAACAAGAAAAAAAAAAAGAGACAGACTGTATGTGCATCAGCAGGTCTTCTGTAGGACATCGTGTTCCTCTTGTAGTATATGAGAAAAGAGAGGGAAAAGCAACAAAAAAAAATGTACTGTTTACAGGGAAGACTCTTTCTTATATCTACGGGAGATGGAAAAATTCTACTTGCAAGAGGAAAAGTAATGTTGAACTTTGTCACAAATCTGTTAAATGTGTTATCCAATGTACTAAACAAATTGTCAAAGAAAGGCTTTAGTGAGTGTTTTGTAAAGTGGACTGCTGTATCATGTATTAAGAAACTTGAATAAAGACTAATGATAATGTTATTTGCTTTACGACCCACTGACTACTTTTACGGTCTTTGGAGATGACGAAGTGCCAGAATTTTGTCCCACAGGAGTTCTTTTACATGCCAGTAAATGTAACGACACGAGGCTGATGTATTTGAGCACCTTCAAATCACTGGACTGAGCCAGGATCGAAACTGCCAAGTTGAGGTCAGAAGGCAAATGTCTCAACCGCCACTCGGCTCAGACTTCAATAAAGAAAGCCGTAGTCTACAAGAAGTCCCATTATTTTTTGAAATATACTCATAAGTGAGAGCTTGTCATAAACAGTATTGTTAGGTGTGACTATCTTGCTCTTGGCTGCCTTCCATCAACCTTTTTTTTTTTTTCCCCCCTCAAATCCACCATTTACTTCTTTCGCTTCAACTTGCGGAGTTCCCCTTGTTGAGTTGCTGCTGCACCGAAGATTTCCTTTACTTTCTTGTTTCTCTCCATGTCACTGAAATAAGAAACAGAGTTTGAAATACACATTTCAATACAGGAAAAAACATAACAGACATTGAGGTGAAGTCTAACCTCTTAAGTGTGTCCTTCCACTTCAGTTTGGCAATAAAGGAATTATCTCGCCTAATCTCTCGCAATGCTGCCTTCTCCTCTCGTTTGTATTTGTGAACAAGTTTCTCGTGCTCTTGTTTCTCTTGTCCCATAGGTCTCTTTCGCCTTCCATCAAATCTGAAACATGGGAAAATGAGTATATATCTCCACCTACAAGGCCAAAAGTAGTTCTAAATTACATGTTTAAGATTTATTTTAGTAATAGATACAGAAAAGCAAAAACTAAAACTTCCTTTGCAGTTTCAAGCAATAAATTCACATATTATTTCAATGTGTAAATACAAATGTATCTTCAAATACAGTTACCAAAATATTCTTGTCTAATTACACGACTGACTCTCTCAGCAGTTGAAACACTGTTAAGTTATACAAAGTAGTATTAAAAAGTTCCTGGAAATGCTCAATAAAATATGCATGTGCAGAGAGTTGGAGATCCTGCTTCTGCATACGAGATGTTACAACCTTCAGTAGCACCACACAGTGGCATGGACGTATTGCAAAACTCAGTTTGACAGAGGAAGTGACTGAATGCAGGAGTGTTAAACATACTGGTACAATGTTGCAAACCGAACAGAGATGGTGGACAGATTCCAAAAGAATGATGCTGAGAAATTATTAAGGGCATTACAGCAGATCTATGGAAAAGAGACATGCAGCCTTCCACATCTGTGACCCCTGAGAAGATGGTCAGCACATGAAGTGTAATGAAGTCTAATTTCTGGGAAACTTTTTATACTACTTTGTATGTATGCTCAATGATTACACATTACTGAAAATCATTCTGGAAGAAAATAAGTTTTCGCTAAGTATTGGTCACGTAACAAATAATGCCTGGATTCAGTGAGTTTTCTGAATGCATTTCCAAAGATATGATTAATATGGTTTTAATTTTATATTTAAACAAAATGATTTAGTAAAACTGAACTTCAGAAGGCAGTTTGTTCCTAAATGTTGCTTTATCGGTGCGACGTAAAGCAAATAGCCACCAAAAAAAAAAAAAAATGTTGCTAAGGGAAGAGATAAAAAAGCAAGTACAAAAGATATTGCATTTGTTTGATACAAATGAAAGTTTGTACTCAATACGGGTTATGCCCCAGGTGGGAAATGTCCTATCAGATATTTACCTAGTCTTTTCTTAAAATATTTCAAAGAATCTGGAAATTTTGGGACCTCAGGTGGAAGTTGCAGTTTCAAGCATGTTTGAAGGCTGTTATAAAATAGCAAGGTTAAATGTCACTCAAATATGCACTCTCTACACTGCACTGGTGTGGAGTAATGGAGATTCCTTGAACTGTACCATATACCTGCATCTTGCACAGGTCCAATTTATCTTTAGACAAGTATGGGAAGGAAATACTCATACACTTAAAATGTTGCATATTTACACTAAAAATACAAACTGAACATTTCTCTATTATCCATTATACTAAAGAAAATTATCAGCAATATTTTGTGAAAGTGTGATACTTCCGGAGGCATTTGTTTGGCTGCAGTCCGCGGTTCCCTGGACAGGTCTCACAATACAATGATGTCTCAATTCCGATTCTTTTTACTTTCTTGTCAGAACACACAGCACAGTCCTTAGGTTGGTTTTTTTTTTGGCCCCATGAGCATCGATGATACGTACCTTCCCTTTCAAAAAAAATTCTTGGTCACATCTGCTCTATCGGCCGTGCTTATGGGTATTTTGTTTCGTAATGTTTCCCGTAAGACCCTGAGAGACTTGTGATTCACTTCAAGCTTATTTTCTGCCTTTTTCTGCATATTATATAGTTGAAAACTGTTCACTAAAGCTACCAGCGTTTCTCCTGTACTGTATTAGGATCCATGTATTCCATAGCACTATTGTGACAGTACTTCGAAAAATCGTGCTTTCACTTTCAAAATCATTCAACAAATAAACGTCAATATCACCACTGTCACACAATCGTCCGTAAATATCATCAGGTTCCACGCCGCGACAGTGGACGCCATGTTGATGACAGATATAAACACAATCGCGACAAACTATCTGCAAAGAAAAAGCTACTCAGTTAACAGATTAGTAGTAGATGGCAACACGGAACAGAAAAATGTCCAGGCTAAATACTGTGTACAGCTCGGCACCTTTTTCGCTCCTAACATACGAAATGTATAACCTTGAAGTTGTGTCGAACTAGGTCGGACATAGGACCAGAAAGAAAAATTAATGATGTTGGACTAAGTACGACATTGGACTCCAAATGGTTAATATCACAAATACTATACAGTAGAAGTCCACTATAGCGAGTACTGCATATAACGAGAACCCTGCTATAACGACAATTTTTGTTTGTCCCTTCAAAATTCCTATATTAAACTGTGTATTATCCTTCTATTACAACGAGAGCCGTATCACTGACGCATCTGTTATTACAAGCAATTTTTCTGTTACCGATATTTATGCGCCCCCAGCAATTATGTTGCATGCGATCGATCACCTTCGGTATTGTTTCCTCACACTGTCCCCTAGCGAGCTCTCTCGTCGACATTCGAAAGCGATTAATAATACCCGTCAATTGCTGTTCCATAAAGAAAATTCAAAATGAAAGAGAACTGTTTAAATAACTGGAGGTTCAACCTATTCAATACTCAAAAGAAAGAAACGTAGCAATCACATTTCTATTTAAATGGGACCGGTTTCGACCTTAGTCTAGGTCATCATCAGCCATAAAAAACATGTAAAATGTTTAAGAATGTTGGAGGTCAGTTTTTCACTGTTAGGCACAAAGACACGACATCACATTCTGTTCTGCACAAAGTCACAACATTAACAATCAACTTGCGAAGATCAAAAAGGCTTGAATTCGCAGAAGAACAGATCTGTAGATGAAAGCCGCCAGCTCCCGGTGACTACGTGGCACACTCAAGGTCACGCGCTGCGGCCAAACACCAAAGCAGAGTGGAGAACGTTTCGAAGGTCCAGAACCTGTCACGGCTGCGGGAAGCCAAGTACGTATATAAAAATGTACGATGCCAATTAGTATAACCGAACGAGCACCCGTACTCCAGCTAAGATCTTGGTAAACAGTTGATTTGAAAAAACAATTGTAGAGAGAAGAAAAAAATGTAGTAAAAAGCGCAATATCGGAAAACAAATGAAAACTTATATGCACAGTGCGCTATTTTAAAAAAAAAATTTAGGTTATGATTGAAGTAGTCGAAGTTGGCGCAAGACAAAAATTTTTGAAAGAGGAGAATAAATTAAACGAGGAAGAGTGATAGTGAAATAAGAGAAAGAATAAAAGAAATTGAAGTTAGATGGTAATGAGGAAAGATAAGATAGGGAAATGAAGGAGGGGTAGTTTAAGGTGGGTTAGGAGGGTGGGTTATTGGAGGTAGAAAATGTGGGTGGGAACTATGTAAGACATGGAAAATAGAATTGGGGTTTTGGAATTTGGAATTTTTGAGAAGAAGAATTAGGAAGTCAAAAAGGATATTGGGTTTTTCAGAAATGTCGTTTAAATTGAAATTAGGGTTGAAGTACTGGTCAAGGTGGATAAAGCAATTTTCAGTATTGACAATGACATAAACATACTTAAAATCATTAACAAAGGCCCCCTCTTAAACATTACTGAAAATTGCTTTATCCACCTTGACCAGTACTTCAACCCTAATTTCAATTTAAACGACATTTCTGAAAAACCCAATATCCTTTTTGACTTCCTAATTCTTCTTCTCAAAAATTCCAAATTCCAAAACCCCAATTCTATTTTCCATGTCTTACATAGTTCCCACCCACATTTTCTACCTCCAATAACCCACCCTCCTAACCCACCTTAAACTACCCCTCCTTCATTTCCCTATCTTATCTTTCCTCATTACCATCTAACTTCAATTTCTTTTATTCTTTCTCTTATTTCACTATCACTCTTCCTCGTTTAATTTATTCTCCTCTTTCAAAAATTTTTGTCTTGCGCCAACTTCGACTACTTCAATCATAACCTAAATTTTTTTTTTTAAAATAGCGCACTGTGCATATAAGTTTTCATTTGTTTTCCGATATTGCGCTTTTTACTACATTTTTTTTCTTCTCTCTACAATTGTTTTTTCAAATCAACTGTTTACCAAGATCTTAGCTGGAGTACGGGTGCTCGTTCGGTTATACTAATTGGCATCGTACATTTTTATATACGTACTTGGCTTCCCGCAGCCGTGACAGGTTCTGGACCTTCGAAACGTTCTCCACTCTGCTTTGGTGTTTGGCCGCAGCGCGTGACCTTGAGTGTGCCACGTAGTCACCGGGAGCTGGCGGCTTTCATCTACAGATCTGTTCTTCTGCGAATTCAAGCCTTTTTGATCTTCGCAAGTTGATTGTTAATGTTGTGACTTTGTGCAGAACAGAATGTGATGTCGTGTCTTTGTGCCTAACAGTGAAAAACTGACCTCCAACATTCTTAAACATTTTACATGTTTTTTATGGCTGATGATGACCTAGACTAAGGTCGAAACCGGTCCCATTTAAATAGAAATGTGATTGCTACGTTTCTTTCTTTTGAGTATTGAATAGGTTGAACCTCCAGTTATTTAATTTTTAACATCAATAATTTCAATACGGAACAATGAAATTTTTATCTTTAAGAGAACTGTTTTGTGTAATAAATGCGTAAATAACGTGTCCAATAACAGTTGTCAACTCGTTAAAAATAAAGGCCGAGTAAACGATCGTTTAATTTTAATGCTAAATACTGCAGTTAAGTAAGGTTGGAATACACCTCATGATATGGCAGCGTGATTCATTTATTTCAGAGGTTAGTTTATATTTTCTCGCGTCTGTTAAATTTCGGAAAGGCTATTATCATATAAATTTATGGCGAGAAGGGTAGTTCTCTACTGGCGCTAGAAATTTGTATTCATGATAAATTTAGTACGGTTAAGTTAGGTTGGGTGACGCTGTTTGAATAAGAAAATTGAAATGTTTGCCACAAAATGTGATCGATCATCTTCGGTACGGTATAGTTTTCTCGCTATGTGCATTTGTGAGCTCTCTCGTCAACTGCTGTTCTCTAAAGAAAGTTTGAAATGAAAGAGGATAACACGTAATAAATGCGTAAATAACGTGGCCAATAGTAGTTGTTAACTCGTTAAAAATAAGTGCTGAAGTAAACGATCTCTTAATTTTAATGTAATATACTGAAATTAAGTAAGAATGTGATACACCTCAAGATAGGACAGAGTACATCACTGATTTTGGAGAATAGTTTATATTTTCTCGTGTCTAGTTAAATTTTGGAAAGGTTATTCCCATGTAAATTTTAGCGAGGAAGTTATCATTTCTCTACATGTGTTTGAATTATGTTTTTCATGATACATACATGGTTAGGTTAGGTGATGCCGTTTGAAGAAGAAAACTGAAACGTTTGCAACAGAAGCCTCTGGAGTGATACTGTATTTCTCAGAATCCAAGACAATCTATTTCTCAGAATCTCATGTGAAAAATCAAGGGTCGTCTTGCATTCGCGGCCTAACAGTAATGAACACCACTGGGAACTACCACAGTAACCACGCTACTTCTTTTCACCCCCGCGCACGCACACAAAACTCGTTGACAAACGATCGTCTCTTTATTATACATCGCTAGCCGCGGCGACCGGTTGTCACAGTGCCTATGTGAAACCTCACTGGATCTCGGGAAATAATAAAGAGTGAATGACATTCCATTAGCCTCTACATAATCATTTCTTAAATGTGCAGAATGGCATCAAAAAAGGCGAGCCTTTGAATTCTTAGAAAAGCCAAGGCTACTCAGTAGCAGAATTATAACGTGTCTACTGTACCTGACGCTTAGTAAAATTAAGTTTTATAGATAACAGGAATATTTTCACGATGGATCGTCGTATTGTAAAGATACGTGGAACAGGTATTGCCGATAAATCTTCAATGGGTTCTCGTCGATACTATGATGTCAATTTTAAGTAAGTGGTTATTAAAAACTTGGAAATGTAGAATAATTGTGCAGTCGCAAGAAAACACGGCATAGGCCTCACTAAAACCAATATTCGGTGTTAGCATGAAGGCAAAGATAGCTTAAATATGCGTACTGCACAAAAAAATGCATTCAGTGGTCCGCAACAGGGACGTTTTAAAGAAGTCGAAGATGAAATTGTTAGGTATGTGCACTTAAAATGCAAGGGCGGAATTGCCATGCCGCGGCGCAGTTAAGTCGTTCGTTGACATGCAACGTCCGCGATTAGGCATATACATCGCTAGCCGCTGATGTTGGCTGAACCCGGCCAGTGGGACGTGGGTGTAGCAGCAGCCAGTTATATCTGACGCTGAATGAAAGTAACAGTTTTATAGTAAGCAAGAATATTTTCCTGATGGATCGTCGTATTGTATAAACGCGTGGAATAGGTATTGACGGCAAATTTTTTAAACGGGATCTGTTCGATATTACGATGCCAATTTTAAGTTAATGGCCATTAAACCTGCTGAAATAAATAATAATTGTGCAGCCGCAAAAGAATACGCAATAAACTAAAGCCAATGTTCGGCGTCTAACAATAGTATAAAATGCGTATTGTATAAGAAAAGCATTCATATTATTTTACAAAGCACTTTTTAGGACATTTAAATTTTTTGAAGGAAAAAGTGGGGTCATCTTGGATTTGAAGAAATACGGTACTATAATTTTTTTAGAATGAAATTAAACATTCACTTTCACATAGTATCGGATTTCGAAAAATAACAAACAAGTAAGCCGTAGAGTGGATATTATCTGCGAAAATGCAAGTTTTGAACAAATTAATTACC
Organism: Anabrus simplex; assembly: GCF_040414725.1. Lineage (NCBI taxonomy): Eukaryota > Metazoa > Arthropoda > Insecta > Orthoptera > Tettigoniidae > Anabrus > Anabrus simplex. Next base: position 234,018,861 of record NC_090271.1, read on the forward strand.
ATTTCATACTGATTTTAATGTGTATGGTGGTTTTCCCGACTTTTACAAAAATCGGATATAACGGCAATCTGTTATAGCGAGTAAATTTTTCGCTGTGATGAATTCTCACCATAACGGTCTTCTACTGTACTTATCAACTGCCCTTATAGATGATGTCACAATATAACACCTTTGCGAGAGATCGATTTCTGTAGAAACAATAAAAGAGGCCATCTATAGTGACGCATCATTTCCTCACTTCGTGATATTTCAACACTTCACCGGACAAAGCTCTGCCTACAGGATACTTTCTACATGAGGATTTCACTAAGAACTACAAATATTACCCACACAATTTTCATGAATCTCTAATAGTTTAGACAGCACATTTACAACAACATACCTCAAAATGTGAAGACATTAAACCAATACCTAGATTTTTCCAAGACACACTTTTGTGTGGAATGTTCAATAAATGTAATCATGCATGCTAAGCTATTGTTCCACCAACAAGTTGTTTTCTGCCCTAAATAATAAGAACATAGGAACTTACACTTTCTCAAAGTGAGGCTCATACAGACGAAGTGCCTTGGCTCTCGTCTTTTCAACAACCAGCAACTGCAACTTCTTCTCACACCTCTTATTAATTGTAGTAAGTAACGTTTGGACTTGTTCTTTCACATGTGAAGGATACCTGACATCGAGCTCTAATTTACTCAGTAATGCTTGAATAGGTTTGAAGATTTCACCACATGCTGAAAGTGGTTCCAGATTTTCATGTAACTCCTTCAACATGGACACTGCAGTGCAAAGAGCACGTATTCTGAAACTGTCATCTATGGGAGTATCTTCCGACAGGTCACCAAGTAACATCGAATATGAACATTCTTCAACAGGTTTCCTGTAAACATTATTCAAAATTAGAATCACAATAACATCATCCAATACTTTATGATAAGAAATCAACTTTTACAACTTGTCTAATGCTAAATGGAGTGCTGTCAACTATCTCAACTATTTACAGAACTGCACTACGCAACTACCACAATGAAAGTAGTGAATATTGATTACATTCTGGAAGCAGTAGTTGTTGTCTTAGAGGTGAGCGATCCTGTGTAGTCGTGTTCTAGTCCTTGACCCATGGGTACAGGCACCCATTTGTGGTGAACATTTTTGTCTAATTTCATAATTTAAGAAAAAGTTATTTCTGCATATTTTTCATTATTTTTATTTTATTTCAACAATAATTTCACTAAATTTTATTTCCACTTTTCAGCAAAAAAGCTAAAACAAAAGGTAGTTCACAGCATATTTGCAGTAAAATAAAATATTTTATTTTTACATATGTAGAAGAAGCATGAGTGTTCTGCTTCTGCTGCAAACACATATTACGTATATCAAAGCAAGTATGTTTGGAAAAAAGTTATTCAGTCATTAAAGGAAATAGGACCTAGCCTATGTACATAACTTAACCCCTCAGCGCCGACCTCTATACGTGGTATAGATCCTCTTTTCTTCCGTAGCCACCGACCTCCATACGTGGTATAGACCCATACATGGTTTCACATTTACGGCTATAGCGCGAAGAGTTTTGGAGTTACTGATATGCAAATTGTTTTGTTTCCAAGAAGACAGTTTCGGGTTTATCAATGTTGTATATAAGAATTGAAAAATCGTTATAATGTAGTTGATTTTGCAAGGATAATTATTTGTCAAATAAGTCTGAGCACTAATCTCTGCTTTTTTTAAAGTCTGTTTGCTTCATTCTTTCCCACAGAATAAAATAAAGAAATGATGATCTGAGAAGTTTGTCTTTTCGTGTGATGTTCTTTGCTCTATTTGTACATTGGGAGTGCGGTTTATTTATTATATTTGTCTTTATTTCTCAGCTTGTAATATTTTCGTAACTCACCACGAGCGCTCTGTGTAGGCATCAGTTAGTGCTGCTTTCTGTCATACGATACGAGAACCAGTTGTTCATGGTATATATCTCGTTTGAAAGACGTTGTCTCGACCTTTTATCTGAAATATGTATCGAGTTGGTTTGTTTCGTCATAAATGTTATTCCCCTCATTCAGTTTCGTCCTGCTGTTTCGATCTCGCTGCAGCTTCACCAGTCCGTGTGACGCGCCGCGCTCAACCGTGGTATGACTGACAGTAACGTGCTTGAAATATTGTATAATTCAGATGAAAGTTTAGTCGGAAGTAGTAGTGACAGTATGAGCAGCAGTGATAATGAAATACATGATGTAGCAGTGGTAAATGATGAGAGTGACGAGGAGGAGGAAACAGTACTTGGAAATTTCGTGTAAGAGACTATAGATAATTATACAGGTCAAAGAGAAGTTTTCAACGGTGAATTCTGATTGCTAAATTCTCTAATAATACTCACACAGGTCAGAGACAAATATTGAGCAATTACCCTATCGGGTTCAGCTGGTGAAAGGTTTGTTTACAAAATACGCTTGGGAGGGAGGGGAACGAAATATTCAAGGCTGGCGCGCATCAGATAATACAGTTCCAAGGTTGCAGGAAAGACATTTTATCAGGAAATTAGCACCCAAGAGTTGGAAATCCAAACCTCAGAGACATTGTATCCTGTGTTCAAAACACGGCGGAAAGAAGACGTCAGTGTAATGCTGCCAGGAGTGTGACTTGAGTCCCTGTCTCAAAGAGTGCTTCGAACTCTATCACACGGAACTAAATTACTAAGGAAATGTGAAACAATTATGTAATTATCTGCATGTACATAGTTCTGTCATAAGGAATTCAAAATTTCGTGAAAATCGGGCTACTCTTATACTTGTAGTAACGCTTTAAGTGAATCGATGTATTTCAGTCGCGCGTAGTTGAAACCTCATCCGGCCGCGGGGTAGGAAGCTATTTAAATGGCTGCGACGCTGAGGGGTTAAACATCAGTCAGAAAAATACAGAGATACCATGAGCTCCACATTACTGAGAGTCCTAGCTGTTTCCTTACAGTACGTTGAAAATGACCCCTCATTATCAGCACTACCGATTGAGATCGATAAAGACTTTTTTGTAGCTTCCACAAAATGCCCATATACTGAATTTAGGGAAAGAAAAAAGGCAATCATATCAATATATTTATTTGCTCTACATGAACTACCAACTAAATACCCAAACACTGTGTATGGGTCAAAAATATTCTGATGTTGAAAGTTTATGTAGGATGGGAATTTGCTTTATTAAATGAGGGGCTTCATCATTTTCTAAACCACATTTAATTATGTTTCTTGGATCAAAGAGTGATTCCACACAACTTCACCAATTATTTTGTGATAATGCTTAAAATTTTGCATTGTGAGACAAATTTGCAACATTTTGCAAAAATTTCATGATTTTGCACTTCGCAAAAAACAGGTGCTTTACCAATGGCTAATTGGCCTTGTGGAAGATTGAAACTGATAATTTGTGCATTCTCTCTGTCTGTGACTTGTGCATTTTCTCTGAACATCTGCGGCTGTTATTTGGATACATTGTATTATCTGTAATTTATAGATTCACTGACATACAAGATGGTAGTACGTAGTTGACTTGAAGTGATTCCCTTTTCATTGCATCTATTCACTACAGGCCTTGAGAGTTGGGATACCAGTTGCTATGGAACAAGGGGTGGGCACATAGAATAGTTTCTGAGCTGTGGCCTTCCTTGTACTCAGGAGCTTACAACTATCCAATCTACTAATGGTCCCTAAACTTTTGGAATGGAAATTCTCACTGGGACTATGTGTAAGTAGGGTACTTTCCTGCTTACAGAACATGCTCAGAATGTTTCAAGTAAGCCTCGGACCTATGGGAGTGAAAGCCAGATCATTGCTGGAACCAACTCAGCAAACATAACGGAGTTTGAGGAGGTGCTATTAATATTACTGGAGTTTATGGAAAGAAGAAGAACTTACTGAGGCAGCCAAAAGGATGCACCTGGGTGGGTTAAAAGTTAATGATATTCAGGAACGTGGAGTAACGAGAAAGGTACGTATTCTTGACAGTACAGAGTGTGGAGTAGGAGTATTCATCAGGAAAACATAACACTCAACATAATTTCCGTTAGGCACATGAATGAATGACCGACTGATGTAGACAGACTCAGCAGTTGCAGGAAATAGGACAACAATCATCTCAGGGAGCAGAAGAGGAAGTTTTATGAAATACTGAGTGATGTCATAGTCAGGATCAACAACACATATAGGGTAGTGTTAACAGATGATTTCACTCCAACGACTGGGAACAGAACTCAAGGATAAGTAAGGAAGCTAATAGTAATGAGACGAGTTTACAGGACTTTTGTGCTACAATTAGCAGTTGCGAATTAAGGCTATTCTCATTACAGTAAAACCCCGTTAATTCAAAGTCGTTGGGACTCAAAAATCGGACTTCGAATTACGTGATTTCGAATTAACTGCCAATTCGCAATTCAGAAGTACCAACCCTTGCCGCATTACAAAATATTCTATGGCCTGTTACTGCATGCAGTTAACCTTGATTCACAGTTTATACCCTTCAAATGCCATGAAAAAAGAACTATTTCCAAAATGTATCCAAGAAGGTGCATTTACAGTATTCAAGTAATTCACTCGGATATCTCACTGGCAAACATAACCTCACGCAACGGGAAAAAAAAAAAAAAAAAGCATGATTCAAAGACGAGGAGAAATCTGTGCTGGCTCCCATCTGCACGTGCTTTATTAATTGGATTACTATGCTTAATGCATTTTAGATGCCTTGTATTTACAAAGGAAGTACCCGATGCCCTTAAAATCGAACTTTTCTATGACTCTATCCTTGTACGATTTCCCGCCAACTTCTTTCGTACTTCAGAAATGTAAACACTTGCCGCGTCACAAAGTATTCTAAGACCCATTAATACATGCAATCACCCCGATTCACAGTTTAAACCTTTCAAATGCCATGGAGAAAACTATTTCCGACATGTATCCAACAAGGTGCATTTACAATGTTCAAATAATGCACTTGGATAAATCACTGACAAACATAACCTCACGCAACGAAAGAAAGAAAAAAAATCACACAATCAAAGACGAGGATAAATTATGCCGGTCCCCCTGTGCAAATGCATTATTTTTTTGGATTTCTGTACTGTTTGCATTTTTATATGCTTTGTACTAGCATGGAAAGTGCCCGACGCCCTTGAAACATTGTGGTTTATCGAACTTTCCTATGACGAGGGGATAAAGTTTCTCGCTTCCATCCCATGAGCATTGCAACGTACTACTATGTTCCATTTAAAACCATAAGACCGTTTGGGCTTGCATTAAAATAAAGCAATGCAGTTTCACCGGCAATGACAATATTGTTTGGTGCCTACGCTTTTTCGTCAACTGTCGGCATCGCCAGTGTTCGCGGATTCTGTTTTTCCACACACTGCCTGTTGAGTGATATTACGGCGTTCATTAAAAGGTTGAATACAAAAGAATTCCGATTTCATTCAATTTAGCAATCATGAAGCGCACTGTAGACCCACCGAAGTGAGTGTAAGTGCGGAAAGCTACCCTTCCACGTTAAGGAACGCGCGTTCTATTATGACGCGGAGCGGATTGTTTTAAAATGTAAAGGCAGATTCGAATTAAAAGTCTGAATTTCGGTAATGGGGTCGACATTGTACTTCGAATTACGAATTATCCGTATTTCGAATTAAACAATTTAAATAACATGCAAAACTGTATCTCATGTTTCCGGGTACGAGAGCTTCTTCGAATTAGGCGGGATTTTGAATTAACCGATTTCGAATTATCGAGGTTCTACTGCACATGTGGCAGGTTAAGGACACCAGATCCATACTGGCTGTCAATGCAGAAAATCCATAAGGAATGAATGCAGTCTAGGGGTAGCAAGCCTGGACGTCTTAGCTTCGATACCCAGCAAGGTCTCTGAGAATTGGTTTAAGGCCCTCAGCCTACATGAGAACAATTGAGGAGATAGCAGTCCCAGTCTAGAAAGAAAAGAATAACGACTGAAAGGAACCATCATGCTGACCATGCATCACCTCACAATCTGCAGGCCTTCGGGCTGAGCAGCGGGCGCTTGCTAGGCTTGGGTTTGGTTAGAGATCACTATCTGATCTACAGAGAACTAAGATTTACTAGATCAATGATAGAGAAAGCGAAGTCTGTCTGCTGACGGATAAGGGTAGAAAATCTCTAGAAGTAGGAAACTATGGAGCATCCAGGGTTAAGAATAGACTACAGGTCTCATAAGTTTTTACTTCTATTACTGCCCCCCCCCCCCCTATATCTAAACACCTGTAAATATCGTAATTAAATCCTACCAAAATGTGTTATTTTCCTTATGAAACAAACATTGGTTGTGCCATATGATACGAAGAAGACATAAAATAATTTTGAAATCTTTTAGTTCATCCTTCTCAATATTACAAATGCGGCCGGCTAAACCAAACAGCCAACCATGTTTGTCAGTTCACGCCACAACTCAGAGAGGAGACAGGAGTATGTACAGCAGTCTACACATGATATGACTCAACAACTGAAAATTATTCATCAGATTTAAGTGATTGTCTTTCTGGGGTACACAGTGATTTGTTGTAAATATATCATACAAGAGAAATACCCGTTGTCTGCTAAGACCTGGACACCCTGTAGGTTGACCTTTTGTTCCCAATGAGTGAAGATGTGAAGTATGAAGAACCCAAGAGAAAGATGAAATGAAAAGATGGATTTACTTTATAAAGGAAGTTTTAATATGTCCTCCTATTCAATACATACAATTCTGTACATACTGAGTAGGACTATAAATTTCCTTGTAAAATGAAAACCGTCAATACAGAATGATTCTAATATCTTGTAATGAGATGGATTTATCTGCTACAAACAGGTATAATATGCACTCTGAAAACACCAAACATTTTGGGTTTTTTTTACAACTTACTTTACGTTGCACTAACACAGATAGGTTTTACTGGCAACGATGGAATAGGAAAGGGGTAGAAATAGGAAGAAAGCGACCGTGGCCTTAATTATAGTACAGCCCCACCATTTGCATGGTGTGAAAATTAGAAACCACAGAAAACCATCTTCAGGGCTGACGACAGTGGAGTTCGAACCCACTATCTCCTGAATGCAAGCTGACAGCTACATCACCCAAACCACTTGCTCGGATTTTTACATAGAATTTCTTGTAAGATTTACTATCAGTAGAAACACATTTTTTGTTTACTTGCAGGTGTATTTAAAATGCAGAATCACTGCTTTCCTCCTCACTAAACACTGATTGTAACAACGGACTGGGTTGATCCTTACCTACTTTGTCTATAGTCCCGGGCGTGTAAGGACGTACACTAAGGGTGCAACCTTACCCTTTCTCCCCTGTAATATTAAGGTATTGATTTATAGGTACTTTTCTTGCTGTTGGGTCTTTTTCAGTGTCGGTAACCATACAGTTTAGGGACCCTACTTGCCGATACGACGTCTTACTGTTACCGTTAATCTGGCACGTTGGCAACGTTCAGTCACTGTTCTAGCGTGAATTGCGTGTTGCCACCGCATTGCCTCTAAAGTCACTAGCGATACATTTGCGAGAATATTTAAAGCATATTTTCTTTTTCTGTGGGATTGTAAATCTATTTGGCTAATACCAGGTAAGTAGAATTGTAGCATGTTCGGATAATGCATTTAATAACATAGTTTGTGTGAAATGATGAGCACATCATTTTATTAATTACGTTTCTATTTCGTCCCATACTTATACGAACAGAATTCGATTGGGATGTCTAAGAAGGAAGAAAAATCTGCAAAAACTCCTCCGAAAAGGAAACCAAGGTTACGTCCTTTACAAGCTTCAGGTCAAGAAATGCTTGTACATTGCTACGAGCAATTGAAACAGGAAGACGACGACGAAGGTATCAGTCGTAGTGATACGAAGCAATGGCAAGAGTTGCATTATTAAATGGGGTAAGTGTTCGTTTTTATCTTGTTTCTATGATAAGTTTCTGGCATAATGACAATCAGTTGAAATGGAGCAGTATTTCATTCTGAACCTAACCTAACCTAACCTGATCATGTAGGCCTAGGCCTATACCATGTCTTGTGTCGACTTCGATACGGTTTGTAGACTTAACCTTTGTGTATTCATGTTGACTTACGGTATATGTGTATGTAATATATTTCTGTGTGTGTATTCTTACAGTGTAGTTTCGGTTTAGTCCGAAAAGTAATAGGAAATTTCAAGAAGGGAGTTGAATTTTCTACACCAGGTAAACGCCGAAAGCGTGAACATCCAGTGACCGGCATAGACAGTTTTTCTAAGGAAGCGATAGCAAGGTTTATTTATGATAAATTACATAAAGGTAAGGTGACTTCATAAGGAATCTATTGCAACATTATTTATAGAAATTGGTACGCAGGTGAGATAAGCTCCCAGAAATGTTTTGTGCATGTATTGTCATACAGCTCTTTTGAGTCCCTTGTAACTCTCTTTTTTCTTCCCACAGGAGAAGTCGTAACTGTAAGAAAGGTTTTCGGCCACATGAAAGCAAATTATGACACTTATTTGTACAAGGGCTCCGAAACATCATTAAGAAGAATTTTGAAGGCCATGGGGTTTGTGTGGAGTAAAGGTGATCCCTATGCGTATGTTAGAGAAAATGAAGACATTTGTTTTAAGAGATCCTGTTTTCTGAGGGAATACATGCGTAATAAGGACAGTGAGAAACCAAAACCTGTTGTTTTCTTGGATGAGACTTGGATTTTTATGAATGGTGAATATATATGTTATATATTACATTTTATATAAAAAAATCTTGGAATAATTTATCTTCATCAGGTGTCTTTGGTTTCAATTGTGCATTTGTCTTTCAGGGTCACCCACATACTCCTGGAATAAACCACACAAATCTGGACATGATGTTCAAGGAGTAATTCGTCGACCTGTGTCTGAGGGAGGAAGACTGGTTATTGTTCATGCTGGAACGAAGGATGGCTTTGTACCTGGTATGTTCTTACTTTATTTTACTTCATTTTATTGTAGTGAGGTGATCTCTCTTTACATAGTTATGAGGGTATTTAGGGTTTGTAGTACGGATGTAGGGGGGGGCACATAAGTCTCTGATAAGACCCCAACTTAAGTACAGTTCCTGTGTATGAGACCCTCACTGGGATTACTTGGTTTGAGAATTGGAAAAGTTCAAAAGACAGAAGCACGATTTGTTGTGGGTGATTTCTGACAAAAGAGTAGCGTTACAAAAATTTTGTCGGGTTTGGGCTGGGAAGACGGGTGAAAGGAGACAAGTTGCTGGACTAAGTGGTATATTCCGAGCTGTCGGTGGATAGGTGGTGTGGAATGACATTGGTAGACGAATACGTTTCAGTGGTATTTTAAAAGTAGGTAAGATCACAGTACAGTGATAAAGTTGATGAAAAGTGGGGCAAATATTTGGTTTTTTTTAAGAAGGGAGTTAGGGATTGGAATAATTTACCAAGGGAGATGTTCAATAAATTTCCAAATTCTTTGCAATTACTGAAGAAAATACTAGGCCTATCCCTGAAACTACATCTTCCACCTGGGCGACTGTCCTAAGTGCAGATCAGTGGTGACTGATTGATTGAAATTGACTGGCACTAGGTCGGAAGTGGCATTATAACTTACCGCTCATTGAGCTCTGTACGTGGTTTTTGATTTTGACTTCTCCACTGTTATTAAAAAGACTTGCAGGTATTCACTTTTAGGCCAATGATTAACCTTAGAGAGGTATTTCAATCAAAACTTACTCAGTGTATGTATGTATGTATGTTCAGTCTTCAGCCCTAAGGCTGGTTGGATCCTCAACAGCTCTGCCATCAGCTGTCATAGATGGCCTAGGCATCACTGAAGAGGCGTACTAGGGAAATGAGGAGTGAGGTAGTTTTCCGTTGCTTTCCTCACCGAGCCAGAAGTTGCTATTACATATCAGTCTGCCAAGCCCACTGAAATGCATGCACCAACCGACCCTACGAGCAACATTTTCACACCATTCATAGCAGGGACTGGCTGCAGAAGGAATGGCATTACTAGCATCGCTCATACCTCAGTCACTTTCATATAGTCAAAGCCAAGGATAAGACAGAGACAGATCAATGAAAGTAACAAAATTGCTCTAGCCTATACCAGAAGACATAGTGCACTGTAAACACTAGGTCCTGCCAGTTATTTTCATATAATATTACTGGATATTTGTATCAGTAAATTACTTGTATTGTAGGCCTATTTATTATGTTTATTGTGCATTCGACAATCTCCACCTGAATCAGTGCTTGATACCTGACTGTTAAACACCTTCCAAGCTTCTTATTTCTTACTGCCTGATATAGGTTCAGTGTTCGCAGCAATTACATTTGTTCTAAGGTATTGAAATGGGTGTTTATACTTATATCTTTAATGCAAGTGATCGTGGACTTCTAATCCAGATATAGGCCTACTAATGGAGATACATTCATGAGAGATGTTACGATAAAGTAGTGTAAGTAGTAATTCATTGACTTCATCATCAGGTGACTTTGCTACACAGTAGTTGGTTTCACTTAAAATCAGACAGCTTTTTGTATCAATCAACAGAAATCACATTTTTTATTAATAGGCCTATCCTTGAAGAGGGGTGATCTCATTTTTAGGGAATACTTTTTTTAGAAGAAATAACTTCATACTAAAACTTAAAATTCTTACAGGTGCTGATTTGATATTTGCTACAAACTTGAAGAGAAATCAGGATTACCATGGTGCTATGAACAGCGAGAAATTTCAGATGTGGGTGAAGACGCAATTAATCGTAGGATTAAGAAATATAGGACCCTGTGTTATTGTAATGGATAATGCACCCTATCACTGTACGCTTGTTGAGCATCAACCAACAACGAAATGGAGGAAGGATCAATTAGTGGTAATTATACTTAATTAAATATTTCCTTCTACTGAATGATGTTTAATGATGTTACAGAAATTAATTTTTATTTTTCCTTTAATTTACAGTCATGGTTAAGGCAGAATGGAGTTTCTCCACCAGAAAATGCTACAAAAGATGAGCTGCAAAGGTTGTGTAATATGAATCGAAGTCACTTAAAGAGGTACAGAAGCACGTAAACATAAGTTTAGATAATGTTGTTTACACTCGTGTATTTGACTTTCATGTATGCATACCAATATTTCTCTGTTTCTTTAAAACCAGGTACATTGTTGACGAGATGCTGCACAGTGAAGGCCATACTGTCATACGACTTCCTCCATACCACTCATTTTGCAATGCCATCGAATTTGTATGGTCTGTGGCAAAACAGTATTATAACAAAACAGTGGCTTCAAGACCTGGTCATGGATTGGACAGAGCTACAGCTGTGTGGAAAGAATCTCTTGATCAGGTAGGCCAAGTGGAAATGTTATTTATTGGATATAGGCAAGTGGAGTTTATAATATACTTGTCAGGTTGTGATACTTCAATATATCTTATAGGTGACAGCAGAGATGTGGAGAAATGAAGTGAAACACACTGAGAAGAAGAAGTGGAGGAACTAGTCATTCATCATGGAAGCAGTGAATCAGAGGAGGAAGATGAAGAAGAAGAAGAAGAAGAAGAAGAAGAAAGAAGAGAAGCCGAGGAGTTAGCTGTACCATTGTAAGAGCCATTCCATGAGATTAAGAATGTTATAACTTTGCTGGGAAATAATACATTTCTGATTGCCCCGTCCTTTCTGATATAACGAAGTTACATTTCAAAATTGTGGGAATTGTGTATCTACAAGTTACAGGGCGGTATAGATGTGCAGGTGGGGATCAGTGTCCAATCGGAGTGGAATTATCTAGAACTGCTGTGGCGCAATGTGAGGAGGGGGGGAGAGAGAGAGGGAGACAGCACTCTGTCACCAATACACGATGTAAACATTGTACGCCTGTTAAAATACTGACATAACTCAAATTTTATACACTATCTAATGGTTTTCCACAGTTCTCTGAAAGTCACAACTCACATATACTGTATATAGATATAGAGAGAATTACATATAAAAATACCTGTGTCCACAATAAGTAGCCCACATATTAAATATAAATCAATTTGCTTTACGTCGCACCAACACAGATAGGTCTTATGGCAACAAAGAGGATAGAAGAGATAGGAAAGGGCTAGAAGTGGGAAGGAAGTGGCCGTGGTCTTAATTAAGGTACAGCACAAGCATGTGTCTGGTGTGAAAATGGGAAACCACCGAAAACCATTTTAACGGCTGCCGACGGTAGGATTTGAACCCACCATTCCCCAAATGCAAGCTCATAGCTACGCGACCCTAAACGCACGGCCAGCTAACTCGGTCATCTTTGAAAATGTCTTTTTCTATCAGCAGAGGCTTTTTTAAAATCGTCATATTTTGTATAGGCTAGAGGAGATGTACAATAGCCCACGGGTTTTCTGATTAAACATCATTTATTTAAGCTATTGCATCAGTCTACTTACATACTCACTGTCCACGTACATCGGTAACCTCGTGATTCGATTATTGAAGTATTGTGCAATGATGTGACATACAAACTAAGAGAATACCGAGTGGTTCTTCCAAATATAAAACAGACAATTTCGAGTGATCATGAGCATGACTCATAGTCATAGGGTAGGCTAAATAATAATGTTATTGGCTTTATGTCCCACTATCAACTTTTAGGGTTTTTTTGAGACGTCGAGATGCTGCAATTTAGTCCTGCAGGAGCTCTTTTATGTGTCAGTAAATCTACTGACATGAGGCTGAGCACCTTCAAATACCACCGCACTGAGCTCGGCCCTGCCAAGTTGGGTTCAGAAGGCCAGCGCCTCGACCGTCTGAGCCACTCAGCCAGGTGTGGAGGCTAGAGAGTTGAGTTTAAGTAATTGTCGGACGTCAACTAGTTATAAAGATACTGATTGATTAAACTAATACAGTAATTAGAATAACCTAATTGACTACCTACTTACAACCTAGGTACTTTGGAATTGTGTTCTATCTTTTTAACACTGCAAATAAATCCATGTATTGTTTAAAACTCCCTGTAAGAAGAGGACAGTGGATGCGAATAGGTATTATTTTCAAATGAGCTGAGCTCGAGAGTCCATTATAGCATACGATTTTTTCAGTGTACCATGACTCTGTATGTATTGCTTCAGAGGAAGTTCGGCTCCCCGCCAATGTCCAGTGTACCGATAATGAACCGTGTGTGTGTTGTGTCTCACTGATCCATGACTGCGTACGATTCTTTCAGTGTGCCATGATTCACTGTGGCTCGCTGCAGCGAAAGCTCGACTCCCCGCCAGTGTCCAGTGTGCCTATAAGGAGCCGTGTGTGTCGTGTGGCTCACTGAGCCGTGATTGTGCATGATTTGTGTGCCGTGAGCTTGCCGTTCCTGTGAATCGATTCACTCGGACACTTGAATGAATCGATACACTGCTTCGAATCATGCACTCAGTAGCCTACACTAGTAGAGGTACATAGTACATTACCATTAAGATAGATAGCATTGCAAAGTAATTCATCTTTACCATAATAATAATAATAATAATAATAATAATAATAATAATAATAATAATAATAATAATAATCGTATGGCCTCAGCTACCATGTGCAGACATTTCAAGTTGACGCCATCTGGCTGTCTGCTCGTCAATTTTGACGTTCCGTTATACTCTAGGCCCACTAGATGGCAGACCGAGTAAACCAAAACTCTCTTGGGCGTCTGTGGCTGAGATTTAATGAATTTTGTTGGGTAAACACCAAATGTGTCACCAGAGATCTTTTACACGCCGACATCGTACGACATGAAGTGTCGAATGGACTTTTTTCTGCCCTTCAAAAATCCGACTACCTCTGCCGGGTTTGAACCCACTATCTTGGGATTCGGAGGCTGTCACTCTACCACTGATCCACAGAGGCAGCTGTCTTTACCATGAAATACATCGTCGTCGTACATGACTGAATTACTATCAATATATCTTAGAGAAACTGTAATGTACATGAAACCGAAATTGAGTTTAATTTCCACGATACATTCTTCCTATATAAAGGAGACCATGTAGCTTATCCACTTTCATTTCAGCCACATAAATATTCAGCAAAAATTGCAAAATCACATGAAAGGACAAATACAATTTTTTAAGTAGAAATAGTCTGGAACATAGATTAGTGAGGTTGGACATCCTGCCCGTCATCATTCAGGAGTCGCTGTTGAACATACTGTACTTGTCAAAACTAGTAAGTTTCTATTTTACACAATAATAGTGAAATGTTGATGAAGACGACATACACCCAGCCCCCGTGCCAGAGAAATTAACCAACGGTGGTTCAAATTCCCCACCCTGTCGAGAATCAAACCCACACCCTGTGACCAAAGGCCAGCACGCTAACCATTTAGCCATGGGGCCAGACAATAATAGTGAAAAAGCATGTTTACTGCAGCTACTGTTGACTGGATATTTCTTCTCTTTAAAGAACAGTGAGTACCACGAATTAATATCCTGTTTTGTTGATTCCTGTAAACTTTGTATGTACGGTTTTGGTTCGCCAGTTCCTAGCGTATCTACTGAATGAAAACTTTGTAGACCAATGGATTCAGTTTTATGTTTATTGCCTTCAGTCGTCACGACATTGCTTTCAATGACAACAGTCGCTCAATTACAAATCCTGTCGAACCTAACCTAACCCTGTGACAATCAGTGGTTTTCGATGGATCACTACCTAACCGGTCATTATAATTTGTTTTCGGTGGATCACAACCAAACCTGTCCCTATCAGTGGTTTTCAGAAGAATACAGTGGTTTTGTCACAAGTCATTACAGACTCTTGAATCAATGTGTGAAAATGGGAAAGTGTAGAAAACCCTCTTCAGGAATGCCAATCTCTAAGTCCATAGTCTTTTTAGCGTTGTCGCACAGCTGAAATTCACTTTAGAAGTAATTGTAAAAAGTCGTATATAGGCTCTACAGATACATAGTACATTACCAATTCCATCTCGATTGCTATGATACGCACACTGCATAGCGGTTTTGCTCTATAGATAAATCATATTATAGTGAAAAAAATTTGTTAAAAAAAAAAAATATATCTGTCTGGCATGAAGGTCCAGAAGGAAAATACTTTCATTGGAATTCTTATTTATGTGCTCACCACCCTAGTAGGTTTAAATAAACCTTATAAATACGTTGTAAGACCCATTCTCGAATATGGATCTGCATGTTGGTTTAATAAATTCCCTAGAGAAAGTTCAAAGAAGAGCGATGCGTTTCGTAACTGGGAATAGAAAGAATACCATTAATTGGGAAAGTCTTGAATCTAGAAGAACTAGAGCTCGCCTGTGTGGTCTTTATAAGAGCTATACGGGAAGGGCTGCTTGGAGTTGTATTAGGAATAGGTTATAACCTCCCTCATACTTATCGAGAAATTATCATAAGCATAAAATTAGGGCCAGAAACCAGCATACGGATGTGGGCAAGTTTTCCTTCGTCAACAGGACCATAAGGGATTGGAATAAATTACCTGCGGTCATGCGTTGAGCTAACCACTCCACCCCACCCCACCAAGTGCCAACGTCATGGATAGTGGAAGCCTTCACCTTCCCCCCTTCCAATGGCTTTCATGGTTTGTACGGAGATGACTTTGCTTTTTAAATATTAGTATTCATGTTTATTATGTTTGTTTATTCATACCCCTGCTTTGTAATTCAGTGACCATGGAATGGCTCTAAATGTTGTAAATTATATTTACTTGTATTTATTTCCTTTTTCCTTATTGCACACGTTTGTTGTTGTTGTTATTATTATTACTACTACATATCGCTTAACATGTAAATAAACTAATATTTAATGCAGTAAATAATGCTTATCTTTTCGGATTCATTTCTTCGTTGCATATTCGTTTTGCTATGACAACATGACTTCTTTATGATATAAATAAATATAAAATAAAAGTATTTCTTCCCAAACATATTTGTTATACGTGCACCAATCAGAGAACCAACTAGGGAAGTACCTCTTACTAAGGTGCATAATGTTTTTGCATACATGTATAATTGAAGAATTGAAGATCCATATACAGGTAAGTGGGTCGCCCATGTGGTAGGCCTATTACGCGTCATAGGAAACTGAGTGAACTGGCTGTGCAGTTTGATCACATTGCTGTGAGCTTGGTTTCAGGAGATGGTGATGTATTCGAACCCCACAGTTGGCAAGTTTTTTTTTTGCCCGTCATTTTCATTTCAGGCTAGTGCTGTGTCTGTACGCTTATTTACATTTTAAATCCTAGCCCTCTTTCCTATCCAATTCTTGCATCACAACCTGTCTTCATGTGATTTAAGCCAATATATATGTAAAAATCTGGTAATGTTGTTTGACTCATAGTGCTCCTGTACATTGGTTTCCGTAATGTTGAAAGCTTGAGATACACCAACTTGTAAGCTGAAAATATGTTTAAAATGCCAAATGCCGAAAACCGTAAAAGTTCTTAGTGGGATGTAAAGCTGTTAGCATTATTATTAAAAGGAAGGACATATGTCTTATGTGGTAAGTCCTTGAACTTGCAGAAATCGCAATTAATTATTCAATCTATATTCCCTCCCCCCTTCCTTTAAGAATGCAGTTATAGTAATGCATACATCAGAATAAAGGCAGGAAATGTTTAACATTATTTTAAGCGAGTGAAGGAGAGAATGTATGACTAGCTCAGGTTGGCGGATTCGAGTTCGGCGGTATTTGAAAGTGCTCAAATACTCCAGCGTCATGTCTAGATCTACTGGTACATAAAGAACTCTTGCGGGACAAAATACTGGCACCTCGGTGTATGTGAAAACGATAGAAGTAGATAGAACTAATATTCAATTCTGCAGTGAGCTTGAAAGCTGACCTAATTTCCATTCACGTAGCTTGGCACATTAGTATTCCTATATGTTTCCTGATAACCGTGAAGATATAACCAGCCTGCAGGCTGAAAATATGCCCAATCTCTCTCCTTAGGCTACTGGTTACCGGTATTGAAGAGAGAAGGAAATGTTCGCGCAAAAGAAAGAGAAGTCATTGGACTTTCGAAAATCACACTGCAAAGACTTATTAAACAAATTGCATCGTTTAACATGCCCCTATTTTCAAGAATATGGTTATAGTACGCCTACTGCATATCAAAATAAAGACAGATATATGTAACATTAATTTGAGTGAGAAAGGGTGTTTATTTCCTAAAATTCTCATTGAGCGTGGAAACCGACTTGATTATGAATATCTTGATTTATTTCATCTTAACTTTTATCATTTACTAGGGTAGGGAAACATTTATTATCGGTGTTTTCATTGAGGTTAGTTTGTTATGGTTATGTCTGGTGATTTTAATATGTAACCAGGCAGGTTGGCAGCAGTGATCAGCCATTACAAAAAAGAGAAAAGAAGAGCATCGGGCGGCGATATTTACTTTCTGGGGTATTTCGTTACGTGGCGATTACTATAGAACAGACAGGAGTCGTGGCACGAGTTTCAAAAAGCGCTCCATGGCTAAAAAATTTGAAGTTTCTAAGAAGTAAAGAACATATGCTAGAATTAATGAAACTGTTACGTAATCAAGGAATAAAACCTCTTACAAAGTGCTGTACTCAAAAAGAAAAGACCTCTTATATAATATCAAAGTCAAGGATTTTTTATAATAATGTTATTTGCTTTATGTCCCCCTAACTACTTTTACAGTTTTTGGAGATGCCAAGGTTCTGGAATTTAATCCCGCAGGATTTCTTTTACGTGCCAGTAAATCTACCAACATGAGGCTGACATATTTGAGTACCTTCCAAAAATACCAGCGGGCTGAGAAAGGATCAAGCCTGCCAAGTTGGGTTCAGAAGGCCAGCGCCTCAACCGTCCGAGCCACTCAGCCCGGCATGGATTCTTCTTTTTAAAGGTAAGTCAAGTGTGGATCAGTAATTTTATAAAGAAAAATGGACTTTTCGCTTTGAAAGAACATTACTGTGTAATGGAATGCTGTGGATAATTGACCTTCATCACTTCATGATGAGAAGTAGTAATGCTGACCAGACCTGATCAATTTTAATGGGTCAAAAAACACATAATCCATATATGGTATACATCAATGACAGCATACTGCGGCAAGACATCTATTCAAAAAGGTGACAAACAGTATCCTGGGCTGTTTAATAACACAAGCACAAAACTAGGTCCTCCTGTTGACGTACACTGCTGGTCAGTGGTGAAGCAACATGAATCTGCTTCTCCAAGTAGAACCAATGTTGTTCGTATCAAGACTATTTGGAGGCTATGGCATAAAAGCAAATTCATTGTCACTTTCCTCGAAACAGCCCTTTGCAATCCTGGCAGTGTGACATGGCTGCCACCATCACAGAACACTGCTGATATGAATGGATTGACTTCATTCCCAATAACATCCAGATACTGGATAGCTGCTAGGGATTCGTGTACTGAGATGAAAACTTCCATGGAAACTTCAACAACATTATCACACCTAGTCCACAGCCTGTCTCCACCCAGCGGTACAACCACATGCCATAGCCTCCGATGGAAATCAGTATACACGCGCACGTTATGAACAAGGAATCAGGATTGATCGGATCAGGCACACTTTTTCCAATCATCCACAGTCCAGTGGTGATTTTGTGCCTACATCAGGAGCTGCCTGTGGTGAAATGCAGTCTGCATGCGGGTACAACTGCATCATCGAAACCACAGTCCCACGTGCAGCAGTGGTCCATAAACACTGCCCAGGTAGCAGATTTGCCTAGACTTTTCTTAAATTAAAAATATCAAAGAATATGGAAATTTGGTCTGATCATTATCATTGAATATGTGTTTACAACAGTGTTAGTATTGTTTTTTTTTTTTGCTAGGGGCTTTACGTCGCGCCGACACAGATAGGTCTTATGGCGACGATGGGATAGGAAAGGCCTAGGAGTTGGACGGAAGCGGCCGTGGCCTTAATTAAGGTACAGCCCCAGCATTTGCCTGGTGTGAAAATGGGAAACCACGGAAAACCATTTTCAAGGCTGCCGATAGTGGGATTCGAACCTACTATCTCCCGGATGCAAGCTCACAGCCGCGCGCCTCTACGCGCACGGCCAACTCGCCCGGTAGTATTGTTTTAAGAGGAAGTAAAACTAGGCAACCATCCCTATATGACACTAATCAGAGGGAAAGAATGGATGAGACCAGACACTTCGAAAAATAAAGGTATCAGCCAAAGAAAGACAAGGGCCACGAAGGACAAGAAAATGAAAGACTCCCTATGCCTTGACACTTAACCCTTCTTTAGTCGCGCAAAAATTATTACGTTACTAGTCGCGCAAGGAGGTAACTTCCGGGGCTAAAAATGTGCGTAATTTTCGTCCTTTGAGATGTTGTTTTGGCATGTTCGTTTGCAGTATTCTTCGGTATAATTAAAAGAAACCCTTTTAAGTATTAGTAGGTTATTCCTACACAGTTTGTTTGATCTAAAATCAGAATACTACAGACCTTAACTGTGACGAATGGTCTTATGATATTACCTATAACGATCACATCATATGAAATATGAAATAATATTTTTCTAAAATACGTTTAGAAGAACAGAACAACAAAGTCATCGACCTAGAAAATAAATAATATGCACTAAAATATAAGGATTTTTGCTTATTTGCACATGGAAGAAACGTGCAGGTGGTGTCACTTGTCACAACAATGATCCCACACTCGCTCACGATTGCACCGAAATGCTGTCAGGACGAGTCCAAATGAACAAGGAGAAAGGTATAGGGGTGGGGAGACCAACAGTTCAACTGAGAAGTTCAGTACTGTGCAAAATGTAATCAGCCCGGAGGAAATCTCGATGAGCGACTAAAGGAAGGTTAATACCATCGGAGTCGTAAAAGAACAAGAGTTTACCAAGGGAAGTCGGATAGGATAGATGAAAGTGAGGAACCTGCGTGGTCAACAACCCTCGCCTACACCCCTCCCCCACTCCCCCATGCCGAGAGCCCCTGGGACCCCTTTTTTAGTCACCTCTTACAACAGGCAGGGGACACCATGAGTGTTAGTCTATCACCCCTACCCACAGGGGGACGTGTTCACAACAGTGGCAAGAGAGCAACCCACAAGCCCTGCAATTTCAGAGATGTTGGTATCCAAAAGCTGTGCCATCACAATTTGCCATCTATCAAACGAGGGGAAATTGGCTGCTTTTCCCATTCTGATGCCAGAAAAACTATTAACAGCAAGCCTGTAGTCCTGCACTATATACACCATGCAATTAGAGTGTCACTCTCCCTGCTCCAGGCACGCTAAATGTTCCTGGGTCGGGGAGATCATAATACAATGGCTCATCAGTGTACAGCATATTCAGTCATCACACACACAACTGAAAGCATGAAAAGAACTGAACTATGGACCTCTGGATAATAAACAACACATACCTTTCTTCAGAAAGAACAAGAAGACTAGCCAAACCACCACTCTTCTTGAATGGTGGAACTGGTGGAGGTAGATTGCTAGATGTCTTAGGAATAGCTGAATATAAAACTCCTCGGAGGAAGTTGACAGCAGCAGGAGAAAATCTCTTCGACAATACTGTATACTAAAACAAAGAATCAATAACCAACAACAGAGTCACTTAGTCATTAACCTGGGGGTTATAACTTAATGCCTTCTTTAAGAGAGGGCCCCTATAATAATAGTACCAACATAGTTTAGAATTAACAAACATCATTTATTAAATAATCCAAAAAGAATTCAGAGTTGTACAATTAAGAGATTTCTCATTCTTCTAATAATATGAATGTTGAGATTTTAGGCTGAAGGCCGATTAGATACATTCAGCTATCATGACTGTCTAAGTGTCACTGATGAGCATAGCACAGAAATGAGGAGTGTGGTAGTTCACCTAGCCAGAGATGCTATGGTGACAGGCCAACCAACCCAATGGATGCCACTTTCACACCATTCATTACAAGAACTGGCATTATTACCATTGCCACTGATCGATGGCGGTCTTAATTATAAATTCAGGTTCAAATCCAAGTCTCTATCTTCCTTTTATGTGTTCAATGTTGTTATTATTATTATGTTTGCCATTTTTAGCTGTTGCATGATGCCATGGATTAGCTGTTGCATGATGCCATGGATGAGTTGGTTAACTGACCATATTTCACCGAATGACTGCTGACGATACTTTTATATCAGCCAGATCATATCTTCACGTGGAATCTGAACCACTCCACAAGCTTGTCTAGTAACTCATATAAAGGCCTTCTGCTTTGATTACCACCTGAAATCTGTGAAGAACAGAAGACATGAGACGAGCAATACATTATCTGCTCTCACCATGTCCTCTCAAACATCAAGGACTAGATTCCAAAGGTCATCTTGGTATCTTGGGGCGGGGTCAGGCCAGTTCTCCCTCAAGACGCACTTTGTCTTAGCCCATATGTTTTCAACTGGGCTGAGATCTGCAAGGGAGCCAGTAGACTGATTTGGCCCTATTCAGAGAACCATTTCTGGGATCATATTTCTCTTCCACACGTGATTATAGGTGAAGCTGAAAAAATATAGCAATAGTTGCACTTCTCTACTCAAATGCACAAAATCTGGCCATCACAGAAGGTGGTTGCTCATGATGAGTAAAGCAGTACAAAAACATAGCGCACTACAAAACGGGCAAACTTTGATTTTTTTAAAAACAAGTCCTGCTTGAGATTCAAACACGAATGTGTGGAACAGTAAGTGAGAATTTTATCTACGAAACAATGCATGAACCTAAGCGACTGTGAGTTGCTGGAGGTGTTGTATATCTTGCTACTCAAACAAATTAATCCAAATATTACCGAGCATTTACGGAAAGGTACTGATCCTAATATCGAGCCTGTCACAGATATCATTCTAACACAATGCCTCACCACCAACAATCTGTCTGTACAGGAGGGTCAAATGATGGTGTCCAAGGCAGGTGAGCACTATACGGCTCCTGTCAGGACAACTAGAAGATGGATTCAGTGGTACTGCAAAATAGGAAATCCCAGTACACGCATCAGTAGTGGATTGTGGTGTGTTTCAACACCAGCCCAGGTTAATAAGCTGCTGAACACATCACATCAGAATCCATTTCTAAGTACGGTAAATTAAAGCACAATACTGGGTTTCCTGGATATGTGGATACTACTTGGCGACAACTCCGTTCCACTGCTGGCTTGCGGAGTACAAGTGCGAACATTAAACCGAAGCCCTTCAACAAACATATCAGCTACACCACCTAGCGTTTGCCCAGGAAAATACAATGGTGACTAGGAAAATGTTATTTTCTCTGACAAATCTCCCTTTTCCTCGGTGAACGACGGACTTATACGAGTATATAGAACATCGAGCCCCAGTAAATCAAGGAGTCTTCCCTCAGTAGTCGCGTGTCTTTATCAGTGTGAGGCTGGATATAATAATAAAACTGTTCATACAAAAAAAAAAAAAAAAAAACTTGAGACTTGGATTTTGAACCTCAACTTACAACTACAGTGTCTGAAACTATCCATCCATTTACAGGCTAAGTTATTATTCCATTGGTCAGCCCATCAATAAATCAAAATTCTTCAACTTAAAAACCAGCAATTATCGTTATCTGTCTGTTGCCTTCAATTGCAGGAATCAAACACGAGGCCATTTATGTTATGCTAAATGCAACAAGGAACTGACATGTTTAGTGCATTAAACCATAAAATAAAGCACAGGTAAATAATGACAAGAATAAAAAGAAATAATTCACCTTCTCTCTATGCTTACCTTCATACCCAAGCTATCAATGGACGAAATACATAATGCTATACAGAGAACTGAAATTAAATAAGGGAATCTTAATAATTGTTCTGCATTCATATTGCTCGTGTATTCCAAGTAGCGACTGTGCTTACAAATTGTTCTAGTTCGCTATATAAAAAAAGGACAGTGACTAGTAGGTGGATTTGAATCACAGCAATTTACACCCTTATCTTCCATACACAGCATCTCTACTATTTAAGCTACTACATCCCACTATCGGAACAGATCACATAACCTATACTTGGCGATGACATGTTAATGGCTTTATCGGAAAGATAGTAGCTCTTCACCTTCTAGAAACAATTTCCTGCGCTATTTATTGTTTACCGTATTTCATCGCATAATCGTTGCACGTCCAAAATTTTATTCATCAATCTGTTTAAACTGCAATGTAAGTTGCATATGAATGCGCAATTTTAATACGTATATGGCTTATCGACCATTTGGCAACACAGTCAGACATTTGCGAGATGCCGTACAACATATAAATAAATAAATAAATAAATAAATAAATAAATAAATAAATAAATAAATAAATAAATAAATAAATAAATAAATAAATAAATAAATAAATAAATAAATAAATAAATGAATGAGTGAATGAATGAATGAATAAATAAATAAATAAATAAATAAATAAATAAATAATACTGGTATACGTACAACGCACGGCTTATCAGTAGTTTGACAATGTGGTCGCAAGAAAGTGTACAATTTATTCACCAGTGGCATATTATGAGTTATCATTTGAAATACGAAGTAAGGCTGTAAGTTATCACTTATCGGCAATGTCACCAGGATATACCAGCACCACATACACTTGTTTTCTAGTACAGCTTTCAAAGCCCTGCAACCAGAGGTGATTTCGTTTCAAAACACGCAGGCAAATGGTGACAAACTGAGAATATAATTCACGAAAAAGAAAGTAAATATTTGCTCTTATCAATTGTAAACATCAGAATGAATGTGTTATTTTTTTTATAACAACACTGCGTTCTTGTCGTCTGCTATAATAAATAATTGAACGCTCCGGTACTGGGAAATTTATGAGTAGGTACACCCCTACTTGCAACCCTTGTACATCACCTCTAGTGGACCTCTCCATGTTGTGGGGCTGTGTAGGTTTTCCCGTTTCGTGTTTATTAGGTACTCTTGCGGAAGTATCGACTGCTCTGGAATGTACAGACGCATGCGTGTGTTTGTAAGTGACTTGATTACTGTAGACATGTGCGTGTGAGAATTTTAAGTTTTATTTTGTTTTTGGGGTGTTTTTAGAAATATTTTGTTTTTGAATATAATAATACTGAACAGTTCTGGACAGTAATTTACAAAGCAACATTTTAACATGTGAAGCATACATCTGTAAGTATGGATAATTACAGAAACTATTCTACCGCTTTCAAGCTAAAGGTCTTCGCAGAACAGCACGGTAACAGAGCTGTGGAAAAAAAAGTTTCCGTGAATGGAAACTTGGCATTTGTGACTGGCAGAAATTCAAAGACATGCTTAAAAACCACAAACTATTCTAGACCCATATTTATATTAAATGTTGAACATTAATTTATTGAAACCACCTATTCAATACTGGTTAAGTCTTTATGACTATAACAATGTCATTACATTAACTTTGAGTATGGTACATGTTTTGCCTGGCATAGCAGGCATCATCAGCCATTAATTCTATCTCCAAGTCAGAGCTCTGAGTGGGTGCTATTTTTGGATTAATCATAGTCAATATTATTTATATAACATTGCAAAGGAGTGATTAAGCCGTCCATGTTTTAAAGTTCTAAAGTGACACTTTACTCACGTTCACATTTAATGGAATATATTGACTTAACTTTCATAATGTCGGTAATGAGAACGGCTTGCTGCAAGTGGAATTAAATCATCTGTACATTTTTACAACTTATTGGAGATTAACATATTGCTAGAACTATTCTTAAACATTATTTTTTACAACAATTTACATAATATATATACAAACTTATGGTACATTTTGGAATTGAACTGGTTGAACTTGTTTGAAGTTTCAATGGAATGTCTTATTCATATCCTGTCAAATGGAGAAAATGCTGATGCTGGGATGGCATTATAGTCTATTGAAGTCATAGCATTTAAATACCTTTTTATATTTGTAGGACATTGAAACATGTTCAGCTTATATGTGGTTTTTTTTTTTTGAGGTCTAAATATTCTATAGATTAGTATCACTCCTTAGAAGAATGAGCATCAATATGTAGGTGTCTTAAAGTGGAAAGGCGAGAATGCTGTTAGAGAGTTTGATCAAGATTTGTTAGATAACGGATTAATACATGACCGTATAAACTTCTTGTATGTTATTTCGTTGTGGAGCTTTTTGAGGTTATTCAGTGTCAGGTTGAAGAGCAGTTCACTGGATTCAAGATGTAGTGTGTGGCTGGTGGGTGTGTTGAAGTCTGTGGAATAAAACAATAAAAGTGTGTGAGTGCTATATTAGGATGATTTATTAGTTAGTTGATTTAATGTTCTTGAAACTTACCCTTTAGGCGTTAGGAGGAGGTCCTGTTGTGTTGCTTGTGTGAGGTGGTCTGAACAGTTGCTTTATCTCTGCTTCTTGTATTGTAGGTATGTGTCATTGTTGGCAGGGAGTGAGTTGGGTTATTGTTGGATTTATAGTTGAAGATTTAAAAAAAAAAATTACCGGTACTGTTTATGTTAAGAGATGACAATAAATTAGGGATTTGTTCCATGACCGGGTTCTTTGTTTCAACGGTGTCATTTAGATTTTTTTAAAAATCTTCAACTATAAATCCAACAATAACCCAACCCACTCCCTGCCAACAATGACACATACCTACAATACAAGAAGCAGAGATAAAGCAACTGTTCAGACCACCTCACACAAGCAACACAACAGGACCTCCTCCTAACGCCTAAAGAGTAAGTTTCAAGAACATTAAATCAACTAACTAATAAATCATCCTAATATAGCACTCACACACTTTTATTGTTTTATTCCACAGACTTCAACACACCCACCAGCCACACACTACATCTTGAATCCAGTGAACTGCTCTTCAACCTGACACTGAATAACCTCAAAAAGCTCCACAACGAAATAACATACAACAAGTTTATACGGTCATGTATTAATCCGTTATCTAACAAATCTTGATCAAACTCTCTAACAGCATTCTCGCCTTTCCACTTTAAGACACCTACATATTGATGCTCATTCTTCTAAGGAGTGATACTAATCTATAGAATATTTAGACCTAAAAAAAAAAAAAAAATAAAAAAAAAAAAAAAAAACAGCATTTTCTCCATTTGACAGGATATGAATAAGACATTCCATTGAAACTTCAAACAAGTTCAACCAGTTCAATTCCAAAATGTACCATAAGTTTGTATATACATTATGTAAATTGTTGTAAAAAATAATGCTTAAGAATAGTTCTAGCATATGTTAATCTCCAATAAGTTGTAAAAATGTACAAATGATTTAATTCCACTTGCAGCAAGCCGTTCTCATTACCGACATTATGAAAGTTAACAGTCAATATATTCCATTAAATGTGAACGTGAGTAGAATGTCACTTTAGAACTTTAAAACATAGACGGCTTAATCACTCCTTTGCAATGTTATATAAATAATATTGACTATGATTAATCCAAAAATAGCACCCACTCAGAGCTCTGACTTGGGGATAGAATTAATGGCTGATGATGCCTGCTATGCCAGGCAAAACATGTATCATACTCAAAGTTAATGTAATGACATTGTTATAGTCATAAAGACTTAACCAGTATTGAATAGGTGGTTTCAATAAATTAATGTTCAACATTTAATAATTGATTTTCAATACGGTCAAAATGAAAATAATCACTTGTCATATTTATATGTTCGGAAACAGGGAAGTGTCCGAAAATTGACAAAGAAGTGTTTGTGTATGGCAATGAAATACGTAAAAATGGGGGTATCACGCAAACACAACATACCCATAACTCAGTTTAAGGCGAGTCGAGGGTGGGTTATGAGGTTCGTGCGACGACACAATCTGTCGGTGCAAAGGAGAACAACACTATGTCAAAGGTTGCTGATTGCATGGACATGATTGTAAATTTTCTCCAATTTTTTCTTACATTTGCACCAGGAAACTTCATATTTACTTCCTCAAATTGGTAATGCTGATCAGGTTCCAGGCTTTTTCGATGTGCCTCGCAACAGCACTATTGCGCTAAAAGGATCACGGAGAGTATAGCCTATTTTATGAAAATCAGCGGTAGTGAGAAATTACGATGCACAGCTGATGGAGGAAAGTTGCCACGTTACATAATTTTCAAGAGGAAAACGATGCCTAAGCAATTACAATTTTCCCGTGGAATTCATCTACGAGTGCAACCAAAGGGTTGGGTGGTCGTAGTACTCATGCTAGACCAGGTTAAAACTGTGTGGGATATAAGACCCGGTACACTACTGAAACAGATTCCAAGGTCGCCTCATGAACGAAGTGAAGCAACTTCTCAATGAAAATAAGACACAATACGTAGTCAATCCCGGTGACCTAACATCTACTTTGTAGCCATTGGGTTTAAAAACCCATTTAATGACCACTTATGTTGATTTTGCAAGTGAATGATGAGCAGCAATCAGTAGCTGAACAGGTCAGAGTCATAGTGGGCCATCTCCAGAAATCGGTAAAATGAGAATGACATCTAGCTGGATAATTTTGCACTATCTATCTGTTATGAAAGTGGTCCATCTCCAATAACTTCCATTTGTGTAATATTGTACCTTAAAAGTATTATGCAAAATAAATTGCCTACTTATATTTTTGAGCCAAAGTGGTCCAAATCCTTACAGCCAATCTGAACATCCCTAATAGTCACGTGACATAGCTATACGTCATGGTGAACGCTGAGGCAGGCAAGGACGTAACCAAAGCAGTAAAATTTTAAAAAGACGTAGAAATACTGAAAATTGGATTAAAAATAAGCAAAGAATAATGAGAAACAGTGGTAATGAATTTGTAAGTGGTAGTGGGGATGGTGTATCCGCCAAAGTCTACAAGGACAAGACTGTAAATGTCCATTTTGATGTTTTGCAAAGTTGGGTGTTATGGACGACCGCAAAAGTATACACGACAATATTGGGAATTTCAATTAGCAAAATGGTTATCTAGCAGCAGTAGTACAAGTAGTTAATATAAAACAAAGTCGTGCGACCACTGAGGCAAAGGACAGTCATAAACAACACTCAATGTTGTACTTTGTAAAACTTAAGGTATGCACATCTGAAATATGTTAAATAATCATAAGCATTAATATGATTAACTTCTTTACCAATGTTTGAAGGTATTTAACTAACATCATACCATTTTTTTTTAAATAAACAAATATTGTAGGCCTACGACCGCTACTACTAACCTAATTTTGGCATGCATTTCTAATCAATGTGGTCTCTAGCATCCTTAACATTAAGCTGACGACTTAAACATTCTACTACAAACATACATAAAAATCACACCACTTGTTTCTTTATATTAATGAAGGGTGAAACAACTTGGAACAACAGAAATTGGGAGAATATCAGGGAGGTTTCCAACCAGGATGAAGCTGTCCCGATCAAATCATCTTAAGTGGATCATGAAATACCATAGAGTTTGGAACAAGAGATCAATTATCACTTACGTTGATTTAAAGAAAAAAAAGGCTTAGTGGCCAGTATCCAATATTTGGAAGCCATGAAGATGGTTTTACATGGTTTCCCATTTTTACACAAAGCAAATGCTGGGGCTGTACCTTAATTAAGGCCTCGGTCACTTACCTCCCACTTCTAGCCCTTCCCTGTCCCATCGTCGCCATAAGACCTATCTGTGTCGGTGCAACGTAAAGCAACTAGCAAAAAAGCTTATGACAGTATTCATCATGAGTCACTACTGAACGTCCTTAAAGAATTTGGTTTACACCAAAAACTCATCAATCTTATTGGAACCACTCTTAAGAATATTGACTCAAAAGTCAACTTTAGAGGTGAATGGTCTGAGCCACCTGAAATCCACACCGGACTTCGAAGGGAGATGGACTCTCGCCATTACTGTTTAACTGTGCCCTGGAGAAAGTCATGCAAGAATGGGTAAAGAAATGTCATTCAAACATCAAGATAGGCAGAAATATTAAACTTAATTGCCTAGTATTCACAGACGATCTTGCATTACTAGCAAGTAGTATGGAAGAAGCGAAATTTCAAATAGAAGAACTCTAGAAAATCGCTGCAAAAATCGGACGGCAAATCTCGTTTGAAAGGACTGAAATGATGCCAACCTTGCCACCAGCCATTCCCCTTGACAATGACAAACAAATTAAGATTGTGAATAAGTTCAAATATCTGGGGAAATTATAACCTGGAACACAAAAAAAGAAAACATTGATCAACAGCAGAACATCTAAACTGAAAACTGCACAGCGAATCACCTGGCCAACTTATAAAAAAAATATCTCTCTTCATGAATGTTAAATTTCAACATTACAATACAGTTCTAAAACCCAAAGCACCTTATGCTAGTGAAACACACTTCAAGTTGAATACTAAATCAACAACCGATAAATTGCAGAAAGTAGATAGAAGAATCATCAGGACAATCATCAATAAGAAACACCAAGTTGATGGCCATGATGAAGATTATTACCTAATGAAGTGGTATATCATGAAAGCGAATCAATAATAGATATAATGCGGAAAAAGAGAAGTGCCTTTATTCAGACTGCCAGAAACCAGACTAGTGAAGCAGTTATGTAGTTACTTCTGAAAAAAAAAAAAAAAAAAAGAACAATTGGTTCACAGACATCATAAAATGATTTAGAAGAATTAAATTTATCAATGCTCCAAATTGAAGGCAGAGAAGACAAGAGAATTATAAGGAATAAACACCTGCGATTCAAACTCATAACATTTGAACAAAGTTACTGATGAAACGGAAAATAAAAAATTGGTTTCAGAATGGGAACTTTATAAACAAAAGGTGGCAAAAAGCGCAAGGAAATGTACACACTACAACTTTTGGAATGCAGCAGACCCTCTCACTGCCTCTTTTGACCACTAGTATTTACTTCTATAAAAGGAAATTTTTGCTATACAATTTTGGAGTTCATGTTTGTGAGATGGGGAAAGGGGAACTACAGAAGCGGCATCATGCCTACTTCATTATCTGAAGAATGTAAATACAAAGGCTAATAACTTGGTGGCCTATTAACATACATGTGGTAGTCAGAATCACAATCAGTACATTGCAGCTTTATAGTTTGTTTAGTAAGCCATTCCCAGTTTAAAACAATAGATCATAAGTTTTAGAATCAGGTCATTCTTTCTTACTAAATGATAGAAATTTCCAAACGCAAAGTGATATCTCTTTTTTCAGCGAATGAGTACATTGAAATGATAAAAGGTTTTAGGAGAAAGAATCCCTTTTCAGTAAACCAAATGGTAGGCCAATTTTGTCCGAACAAAAGACCTAGCGAATGGGTTATTAATTGGTAAGGAAACTGTTGACGGGAAAAAGGTACAGTAGCTCAAAATATAATGGTTCCGATCTGAATCAGAATATCCATTCCAGATTAAGTTTTGCTACACCTTGAATGAGATGCAAGCTTGGCAAATACTTTATTGTTCTCCTAATCGCAGAGGTAGGTGTACAGTAAAGGTATCATCAGTGCCCTCACCTTTCAGCTTAAGTCCGGCTTACGACGCCCCTATTCCAATAACAAAATCTAAGTATGATGATTTAATTTCTATGCTAGAATATATTCCTCCCAATCACCATGACATCTATAAAGACTTAACTTACAAAGAAGCCACTGATGAGCACCAAGAAAGTAAATTTCGAACTGAATGGAGATGACCCATTGTACTGCATAGTGCAAATATAGCACCAGAATGGGCCAAATCCATGATGTTGAAAAATGTTCAAATTCATTGCTGTTACATTTATATTTGAAGTCAAGATAACAATATCACTTTTTACTCCAAGATTGAGGTATCCTTTAGTTACAATGTGCATGTAGTAAATGACTTTATTTTTGTTCCATTAAATTATGACTAGTGTTTAACTTTAAGCCTTGTTTTCTCCATTTTTTAAAATGGTGCTTGGCCCACTATGGCTGTGACCCCTGCTGGAAATATTAGGTGTCCAACCTTCGCTTTATTATGCTCATGGGCAATGACGAGTTGCGAATTTACACCACCTGAACTAGTCTCCAAGAGCTTCAAAAAGACTCTGATTTCGAACGCACTATACGCATCCGAAGATGACGCAGTGTGGCAGAGTAACGAAGATTATGATGATGGTATGAGCAGCAGCAAGGATGGCGCATCAGATACCGAAACTAGAGATAGGGACATAAAAGATTTTTGAGTAAATTGTGTACCGGAAAATCCGTATTTCACAATAATGCAATAAATTTTGCTAGTGTAATATTTTAACTTAAATAATCTGATTGGCAATTCATTTAATAAGATCATTTTTAATTTCAGATTGGAGGAACGATCACCGAACTGTTGTGATTATTGCGTGTACCTTAAAATTATATAAAATACAATTTAGTTATAAATTATTTTTTTCAGTAATACAATACTGGTATAAAAATATTCTTTGTATAATGATTGTACCCTAGTATTTTTTCAAAAATTTTGGTATAAAAAGTGTGTCGATTATGCGGTGTACAATTATCACTTATTTTTACTACTGATTTGATGGGATCGACTACCGTACTTCCCAGATAATATGGGTTGCATCAAGCACAATGCTCCACGGTAAACAAAATAATCTAAATGTAAAACTTTCAATTAAACACACAACAATAACTCTAAAACAACAAAATACAATAGTTCATAAAATATCAATCAACGTTACAGTAAAGAAACATTATGGTATCTCAGTGGTGTCTACAAGCCAGATACTACATATGCTTCCGTTGAACAGTTTACCCTCATTGGTGTAACTCTAATGTAGCAGATTCTTCGATTTTAGCTAACAGCCAAATTTTGTGTGGTAGTGTGTACATGTCAAAAATGAACCCTACAAAACATTTTGAGCTCTTAGTGTAAGCCATATAAGATCTGTCGGTAATACATAGCCAAAGGCTTCTTCAAGATCGAAGAAGACTGAGTGAAGGTTCTGTTTGTTCTCCATTATTATTATTATTCTCATCACATTAATCTATATGTTTAAAAAAATTCCTAAAAACAGCTTTGCCCAGTCTATCCATCCATTCTTTGCTACTGGCTTTATGTCGCACCGACACAGATAGGTCTTATGGCAACGATGGGATAGGAAAGGCCTAGGAGTTGGAAGGAAGCAGCCGTGGCCTTAATTAAGGTACAGCCCCAGCATTTGCCTGGTGTGAAAATGGGAAAGCACTGAAAACCATCTTCAGGGCTGCTGACAGTGGGATTCGAACCCACTATCTCCCGGATGCAAGCTCACAGCCGCGCGCCTCTAACCGCTCGGCCAACTCGCCTGGTCCCTTCCATTCTACTGGAGTGAATTGCTTCATTTTGTTCTATTCTCTCTGGAATTACCTGCCAGACAATCACCAGTCATTGATAGGTCTTCAAGTTCAGTCAACTTTCAACAATCCTAAAATTAAATCACTAAATTCACTAAATGGCCACTCCAATAATAGCAGGTGAAGGCTTACTCCAGCCCGCAATACATTCTGTACTTAGCTAATTGCAGACCGTTAAGAAGATCTTTACATGAAGATACAGGCAAAGCTAATTGATTAAAAATGATGGCATCTATAGGCAAACCTGAAATTTCAATCAAATTTGGTACACATATGACTTAGTGCTATCTGGGAAGAAATACTGTGAGAGTAGGACACATCTAGAACACCTAGCGGTGGAGTGGGGAGGGAGTGACATGTAGAAAAGTAATCGGAACTACTTATATTGTGTTGAATACATAGTTTTCGCATAAATATGTACAATTATCACTTATTTTTACTACTGATTTGATGGGATCGACTACTGTATTTCCCAGAAAATATGGGTTGCATCAAGCACAACGCTCCACGGTAAACAAAATAATCTAAATGTAAAACTTTCAATTTAACACACAACAATAACTCTAAAACAACAAAATACAATACTTCATAAAATATCAATCAACGTCACAATAAAGAAACATTCACCTGACAGTTAAAAGGTAATACAAATCCTAAAAGTAAACTTTCACAAAAGTACCCAGGCAGCGTATGGAGCAATTTCTTATCAAAACACATCATCTGACCTATTTATAACGAATGCTGCGGAGCAGCACGGGTCCGCTAGTCCATTATGAAATGGCAATGATCACACGCCTCGCTATCATCTGGTAATTCATTACACATGCTCATAATGATAGAAACCTAACATGTTAGAAAAGGAGTGAGATGCTTTTGATCAAGTTGCAAGCGTACAAAGATTTCAATGGAGGGAGTCCCAAGCTGCATTACACTTCTAATGCATATGATGGAAGAGACAGAGAAGCAACAGCACAACATCTGACCTAATATTTGCAGTTAAGAAAGGAGAAGATATCACAAAAGATGACAATAGTATAACAAAGAATAAATTATGGGAATGTCTGGCAAACAGAAATATACCATAAAATATAATGAATACAGTAGAACTCCCATTTAGCGTTTTTACAGGGACCAGATATTTTTAACCTTAAATTGGGGTTTACCTTAAATCAAGGTTTCAGTAAAAAGCACACCTTTTCCAGGGATCTTTGCCTGCATTAACATAAACTGTACTTTACACAGTGACTGCAATAAAACAAGGAGATATCTACCCAACAAACTGTACTGTAGTTACAACTTTGTAGGGTTTGTGCTGAAGATACTCTTGTGTTAAACTTTGTCCTTAGAAAATACAGCGATCCATTAATTTTGCCGGTCAGTGTAGTTGCAGGTCTCTTAAAACTTTGTCTCCCTCTAAGTTATTAAGGAATATTATTCCTAATAATGGTGAGCCTATGGTTAACCCTTCCTAATGACAGATTATTGCTGGTGAATGCAAAACCGCTTTATAAAGTTATACATGATTTTCTATAAAAGTTGAGAAAAATACCTAACTTGCACAAAAACACATTAAAATCAAGGATATAATCTAAATACAAGAGTATATAATGTAAAACAACCATGCACTTCAGTAAAACACACTAGAAAATAACACGATGACCGGCATGAATGGAGAGTTCCACCGACGAAAAAACAGTGTGGATTGGGAGCAAAAACATGCTTTAAAAGGAAAGCAGGCCATTGCTATCCTAGGAGAATAATGTAGCAAACATCAGACCAACATGTTGTTCATAAATAATCCAACAGATGGCAGAGACCCTTAGTAGAGCTGCCAACTGACTTGCTATTAAAAGTCAATTGGGACAGGGCAGTCATCACATAAGGAAATAAACATTTTATATTGTCAATCTCACCTCTAGCATCAAAGCAACCAAGAAGAGTCCAGACGCTATGTCATGTTTTGTTTTAACTCGACACTGTAATAACATCTGGCACATGAATACTAGCGCAGGAGTAACAACTGGATGTCTGAAGTCCGATGTGGGAAACAGCAGGGAGATCACTTTCAGGAATATCAACTGTAACAAAGTTTGCAATGAGCTTCAACAGAGAATGTAGCAACCAACAGTAAATAAATATTAACCTTCACAGGCATATTATCATTCACACATCAATCTACTGGTTACAGTCACATTCTCAGAGAAGAAAATAAACTTGTTAAATTTAAAAAAGGAAAGCTCAGAACTGGAGCAAAAAGGTAGGATAAAAAGGGGAGTATCAATACACAAAATGCTCCACAGATAAAACTGCAGGGAGGCATAGCCACAGACTTCTTACTAGGCAGCTGAGGTTGGAGTCCCAACCAAAGTATGTGGGATTTTTAAAATAAAATGTCATGTTTCTGTGTATCAGATTCCACGTAAAACTGGAAGTTCACTTATTAATATTCGTAAAACTTGAGAAGAATTTCAGACAACAGACAACTAAATGTTTAT
This sequence comes from Anabrus simplex, assembly GCF_040414725.1. NCBI lineage: Eukaryota > Metazoa > Arthropoda > Insecta > Orthoptera > Tettigoniidae > Anabrus > Anabrus simplex. The sequence goes on from NC_090271.1 coordinate 234,053,694, forward strand.
GAAATTAACAGAAAACCAATTCCATAGTGTGATCCAAATTTATTTTATCAAATTTCTATCATTAGAATATGTTATACAAAATATGCTGAAAATACGCATTAATTAATTGTCCAATGGGTTGGCAAAAATCAAGGTGCCGAAATTGGGCTGTGTCTTATACTTGCATTAATATACAGACAGTATTTCAGAAATTAAAAAGTACATCAAATCTGCTTTTAAATTTCTTTGTGTACATAAATTATGTAGACTTGAGCATAGCGCATCGAAGAGGAAGTGCGACATCTTCTCCATTCGCCCGTAAGAGAGCTCAAGAGGTTGGTGGGACACCCGCTTGGTGGCAGCACAGGCGATTGATGTCAACAGAGACCCTTGGCCATTAGCCAGCGTTCTATTCGCCTTCAGTTGTAGTAATTTTTATTGCTCATTATTGTCGCTGTCAGAGATGTTTCGACAGTTTGCATTATTAGGGTATTCACGATTGAGTGGTATAAGAAGTGTTATGTTCTAAATACCTCGGTCTTTGTCGCTATTGTGCTATAAGGCAACGTATATCAGTGTGGGAGGAAACTACAACATCATGCCCTCGTATTTTGTACCCGGACGGGGCGAGCTGGCCGTGCGGTTAGGAGCGCACAGCTGTGAGCTCGCATCCGGGAGATAGTGAGTTCGAACCCCACTGTCGGCAGCCCTGAAGATGGTTTTTCGTGGTTTCCCATTTTCACACCAGGCAAATGCTGGGGCTGTACCTTAATTAAGGCTACGGCCGCTTCCTTCCAATGCCTAGGCCTTTCCTGTCACATCATCGCCATAAGACCTATCTGTGTCGGTGCGACGTAAAGCAACTAGCAAAAAAAAAAATTTTGTACCCAGTTACAGGTCTGGATATGACCGATTGTCTTCAGGTAGTCATTTCTTTAGGCCCCCTAAAGAGTATGGTGTTTTACTAAATGGGGAAAGGCTATCCATAGAAAAGACCAAAAATTAACTCATAACTGTTTCGTGTGTGACATTCATTTTTGCGATGACTTTCTAGTAAAAGTCGACTTGTTAATTGTGAATGGTGAAAGAGAAGAGATACCAAGACAGCACTGGAAATTAAAGCCAGAAGCATTTCCTCACATATTTCCTTATCTACCCGGAAAGGCAGTTAAGAAACGCAACTCCCCAACGAATAGGCAATCTACACGAGCAGATCGTAAATATCAGTGATAGTGATCAACCTGTACGCTCAGCAGTTAAAGATAGCTTTAATGTCGCAGATGCTAGGAAAACAATTGCGCTATTTCTGATTCTTCGATCTCCTCTTTAAATTAATCAATTTCATTGTTTGTATTGAATAAGGTGGATACAAATTATGATAAAAGTTGCTGCCTCTATATGTAAATTACATGTTACATTATACTATTACACAGACAAAATAATAAAAAATAAATCTTTCCGTCAATTAACACCACAGGTGTGCGTTAGTTAAACCAGTATGGGCTGCAAACCACTTTACCACCTTTAGCATTAGTAGTCACTTGCACGTTCTCCATAACAACAACCATGTCATTACTGTAATCTGTGTTGCAGTCGTACTTGAGCCTTAAAACGTGGTTTTCAGTCCTGTAGGCACTTACTGATAATAGTTTCTCGCGTTGTAAGGCTTAAAATCAGCTTTCTTTCTTCCTTGAATCAATGGTTTATTTTCAATGAATCTCCTAACTGCCTTCTGATTGTCTTCAGGATTTTTCTTCATGTATTTCTCAACAGCTACCTATTAACATCAGGTTTTCTTTCAGTAAATTTTTTTACAGACTCCCTACATTTTTATCTTAATTTAATCAGTGAATGTAGAGCAGCACTTGTCCCCTCTTTAGTTTTCATTAGATGATGGAACTTTTGAACTGTTTTTCAAGATTGAGAATTTAAATAATCATAAGACACAACAAAAAGGCACTTGTTTTTAGGAAGAGGATGATAATCAGTGAAATGAAATTCACTGTTGATTTTGACATTGGCAGAACACTGAGAAAAAAACTTTCCAGAGCTCATTACATCAAGAGATGTAAGGAGAGAGCTAGTGATAGTGAGTAGTTGTTGATGAGGAGGAGCATACTGAGGTGTGTGTTGTTCAAAATGCAATGGCATCATGGGACCAAAACACTTAAAATGTATTACAGTCCTTTCCTTGACAGGGTCTTCAGGCTGTATTATCACATTCCTTTCCCAATGAACCACCAGATGGTAAAAGTACATTTTACCAACAGCCACAATTTTGCAGTGGGTAGCAAATGAGTGGAAAAGGACATGTAAGCCTGATACTCAACCATGGTTTAGTACATGTTTCCACATGAAATCATAGTAAACACTTGAAACCATCACCAGTTGTTACAAATATGCTGTACAACACTAAGCCACACCTGAGACGGCAGACAGTCAGTGCCATGCGTAAAGTAAAGTAGGGAGTAGAAGAAACAGGACCTGTCTCCCTTTGTAGGTACAACACGGTGAGGTACCATTACAAGTACAAGTAACTATTCTCATTTTGGTTACGTATTGAAGATGACATACATCATAAATATTAAGCCGTCAGTAGCAATGAGCACCATTCCTAACTAACCCTATTATGGAAGAGAAAAGGAAAATTGAGTCAACTATCAGTAACAGGAACTACAGGGGGTATACTGTTGCTTCACGTCCATAGGTTAAACCTTAAAAAGCCCTCCACGTGACCCCTGGGTGGTGCTAAGGAAGCAACAACATTGGCTGCTGGACCCAGCAAATATGCAAACTGTACGAAGTAATCCACTCAACGGCTCTTTTAAGAGCCAATTGACTCGAAAGCTTGGACATGGTATTAAAATTTGCCAACTGAATATTGAAGGTGTCAGTAGATCTAAGTGTGACGTTTTGTCAAAATTGCTATGTAAAAATGACATTGATTTGGTACTCATTCAAGAAACACATGCTGCTACAGAAGATGAGCTAAGCAAGAGAGGGAAGATTTATGGTTATAGTATTACTGGTGCTACCTTTGATAATTTATATGGTATTGCTACATATGCCCATAACAACTTGGAGCAGATTGAATTTATCTCATCTAGTACAATTAATAATATTCATACTGTAACAATAAAACTGCAAGACGTAACCATCGTAAATATCTACAAACCTCCAACCATCTGCTGGCCAACCCCAGCTCTTCCAGATGCAAGTCATCCAACTATCTATGCTGGCGACTTCAACAGCCACCATGAAACTTGGAAATATGCAAGAAATGATGATTGCAGCATAGCTTTCGTAGAATGGTCAGAAGACCAAAATGTACATCTTATATTTGATGCAAAAGACAAAGGCATGTTTAAATCTGCTGCTTGGAAGCGAGAGTCCAACCCAGACTTCTGTTCCGTCACATGTGACTCTGAAGGCAACCCTCTACCCATGATGAGAGAAGTTTTGAGGGACTTCCCAAACAGTCAACACAGATCAATCTTCCTTGAGATGGGCATCTCTGTTCTCTTAATTACATCTTTCCCACGCCCACGCTGGAACTTTAAAAAAGCAACCTGGACGAAATTCTCTGAAGAGCTGGACAAATGCATCAGATGGATTCCTGCAACCAGAGATAATTATCAGAAATTTGTAGAGCTTGTGAAATCTGTAGCCAAAAAGCACATCCCAAGAGGTTACAGGAAAGAATACGTTCCTGGATGGAGTGAACAGAGCGATGCCCTATTCAAAGATTTTCTTGAAACAGGTGCCCATACGACTGGTGAGGAGCTATTACGGAGTCTGGATAAAAATCGTAGAGAGAAATGGACAGAAACAGTTTGTAACCTTGGATTTCTCTCATTCCAGTAGAGAAGCCTGGAACCTACTGAGAAAACTTGGAGGAAGCTCAACAGGAGTTAAGAGAGAAGTCGACTATCTAACCAGACAAAATAGCATCCCATATTGTTTTAACTTCAAGGGTTACTAAAGATAAAAAACATACAAAAACAGTGAGAAAGAACCTAAGGATGCTTAAACGTACCTCTCCAATCTCTTCCGAGTACTCTGAAGCCTTCACGATTGATGAGGTTGATACAGCATTAAAAGACATGAAAGTTGGTAAGGCACCAGGTTTTGATGGGAACACATCCTGAATTTATTGTAAATATGGGACGGAATGCGAGAAGGTGGTTGACGTGCTTCTTTACCCACATACTTCAGACGGGTATTCCTCCTAAGGAGTTTAACCCCTCAGCGTCGCAGCCATTTAAAGAGCTTCCTACTCCGCGGCCGGATGAGATTTCAAGTACGCGCGATGAAAATACATTGATTCACTTAAAGTGTTACTACAAGTATAAGAGTAGCCCGATATTCACAAAATTTGGAATTCCTTATGACAGAACTAAGTACATGCAAATAATTACATAATTGTTTCACATTTCGTTAGTAATTTAGTTCCGTGTTATAGTGTTCGAAGCACTCTTCGAGACAGAGTCCCGTGTCACTCTCCTGGCAGCAGTACACTGACGTCTTCTTTTCGTCGTGTTTTAAACACACGATACAATGTCTCTGAGGTTTGGATTTCTCACTCTTTGGTGCTAATTTCCTATTAAAATGTCTTTCCTGCAACCTTGGAACTGTATTATCTGATGCGCGCCGGCCTTGAATATTTCTTTCCCCGCTCGAGCGAGCGTATTTTGTAAACCAACCTTTCACCAGCTGAACCCGATAAGGTAATTGCTCAATATTTATCTCTGTGACCTGTGTGAATGTTATTAGAGAATTTAGGTATCATAATTCACTGCTGAAAACTTCCCTTTGACCTGTATAATTATCTATAGTCTCCTACATGAAATTTCCAAGTACTGTTTCCTCCTTATCGTCACTGTCATAATTTACCACTGTCACATCATCTATTTCAATATCAGTGCTGCTCATACTGTCACTACTACTTCCGACTAAACTTTCATCTGAATTATACAATATTTCAAGCACGTTACTGTCAGTCAAACGACGGCTGAGCGCAGTGCGTGACATGGACTGATGAAGCTGCAGCGAAACCGAAACAGCAGGACGAAACTGAATGAGGGGAATAACATTTATGACGAAACAAATCAACTCGATACATATTTCAGATGAAAGGTCGAGACATCGTCTTTCAAGTGGGATATATACCATGAACAACTGGTTCTCGTATCGTAAGACAGAAAGCAGCACTAACTCATGCCTACACAGAGCGCTCGTGGAGAGTTATGAAAATATTACAAGCCGAGAAATAATGACAATATAATAAATAAACCGAACTCTCAATGTACAAATAGAGCAAAGAACATCACACAAAAAGACAAACTTCTCAGATCATCATTTCTTTATTTTATTCTGTGGGAAAGAATGAAGCAAACAGACTTTAAAAAAAGCAGAGAATTGTGCTCAGACTTACCTGACAGATGCTTAACCTCGTAAAAACAACTACATTATAACGATTTTCAATTCTTATTTACAACACTGATAAACCCGAAAATGTTTTTTTGGAAGCAAAACAATTTGCATATCAGTAACTCCAAAACTCTTTGCGCTATAGCCGAAAATGTGAAACCATGTATGGGTCTATACCACGTATAGAGGTCGGCGGCTACGGAAGAAAAGAGGATCTATACCACGGATAGAGGTCGGCGCTGAGGGGTTAAGAAGACTAAAAACCTTGCCATATTGAAACCTGGCAAACCAAAAGATATACCACGAAACTACAGACCAATCACTCTCCTCAGCTGTTGCTAAAAAAACTCCTTGAAAGACTACTATACAAAAATTAGCATTGTAATTAATCAACATATTCCTACTGACCAAGCTGGTTTTAGGCAAAATCGTAGCTGTTGTAGTCCTTGCACTCACAACCAGCACTGAAGCAGGCTTTCAGCAACAGTTGAAAACCTCTGCTGTTTTTTTTGTAATCTTTCTGCTGCTTATGACAAAGGTTGGAGAGAAGGGCTGCTGTATAAATTTCTTCAGGTATTACCATGCAAAACCACTGCTTAATAATAGACTCTTTCAGGTTGTTCTAGGGAATAGGACTAGCAAGCTGAGAAGATTGAATAATGGTCTCCCTCATGGATCAGTCTTGGCTCCTCTCCTGTTCAATCTGTATGTATCAGATTTGCCACCAATGAAATCTAGAAAATTTTGCTATGCTGATGATATAGCTTTAGCAACAAGTCATAGTAACCGGAAAGAAACTGAGAACATTTTAACTGATGACGCTACCGAGCTCGATAGCTGCAGTCGCTTAAGTGCGGCCAGTATCCAGTACTCGGGAGATAGTAGGTTCGAACCCCACTATTGGCAGCCCTGAAGATGGTTTTACGTGGTTTCCCATTTTCACACCAGGCAAATGCTGGGGCTGTACCTTAATTAAGGCCATGGCCGCTTCCTTCCCACTCCTAGGCCTTTCCTATCCCATCGTCGCCATAAGACCTATCTGTGTCGGTGCGACGTAAAACACCTAGCAAAAAAAAAAAAAAACTGATGACCTTTCCATTCTTAGTGACTATTTTCGGAAATGGAATCTCCAACGAAACATCAGCAAAACTGAGGTGTCCTTCTTTCACCTAAATAACAAAATGGCAAGCTGTACTCTCCAAGTGTCTTTTAACAGTAAGGTCCTCAGGCACAATAACTACCCAAAGTACTTAGGTATAACATTAGATCGGACACTCTCCTTCAGGCAACATCTAGTAAATACAGCAGCAAAGATTAGGAGTCGTAAAAACATTTTGCAGAAGTTGTGTGGTACAACCTGGGGTGCTTCTGCAACTACCTTGAGATGTTCTGCCCTTGGTTTAGTTTTCTCTGTGTCAGATTATTGTGCTCCTGTGTGGATCAACAGCTGCCATGTGAAACTTGTGAACACTCAACTCAACAACACAATGAGGATTATTTCAGGTGTAATAAGATCAACTCCTACCCACTGGCTTCCTGTCTTGTGCAACATCAGGCCTCCTTCATTCCGTAGAGCACAAGCGCTGTTGAGAAAATACTCCAAGATAAATGAGAACCCTGACTTGCCCATCCACTCCAATATTCTTGACCTTCAGAGGAACCGGCTGAAATCTACACATCCGCCAGTTAAGTTCACTTAAAAGCTCACAGAAGACAATTTCAACCCCTACGCCCAATGGAAGGAAGAATGGATCTCAAAAACAGGTGAACATCTCTGGCCTTTCTTCCCATCTAATTCGAGGTCTGATCTCCCAAGAACAACTTGGACAATCATTAATAGGATTTGATGTGGTCATGGAGTCTGTGCTGCGTCCCTGTATAAATACAAGATACAATCCCCCGAGTGTGACTGTGGTGCTCCTTTTCAAACCATCGAACACATTGTAAAGGAGTGTAGCAGAAGAGGCTACCCTGGAGATTGGTTTGATTTTCTAGAGATCAATACAGAGGCTCTAGATTGGTAATGTACTTGCTTTCCTGTTTCTGTATATATATGCCATACGATAAATAAATATAATAACAGGAACTACAGCATACAGGAGCTGTAAGTTAACAGAAAGAAGATATGTATCACCAATAAAATTTACTTCAATTACTTGTACAGTGCTTCTCTCACAGAATATTATCTCTTCCTGCAATCTTTCTGCATGTCTTCAGTAATTTGCCCAAATGGAAGTCATAATGCTTGTAATGAATAACACCATCATAATGCACCATAACAGCTCGCTGATTTTCAGTCCCGTAGGCACTTGATAATAGTTCCTCGCGTTGTAGGACTTAAAATCAGATTTCTTTCTTCCTTGTACAGCAAATTCGACTTTCACCTATATTAGCCTATGCTATTGGGCGAAGCTTGTAACCGGTTTCCAGTTCAATGCATAACCGGTAACTGGCTACATGACACATAGTAAAGAAATAATAATAATAATGATAATAATAATAATAATAATAATAATAATAATAATAATAATAATAATAATAATAATAATAATGTTTAAATCACTCGAACTTTGGACAGCTGTAAGACAAAACACCAGCAGAAACTGCGCCGAAATATAAACAAATGAAAATCAGGTTGGACAAGGTGACGACTATAATGACGGATGTGGAAAACCTTATCAGAGCCATGGGGATACGTGGGTTGCGGATTTTACGAAAAATCAACGGTGAACCCTTGATCTATGATATTATTTTCCCAACATAAAAGTTATACCAAAATAAAATTCGAATAATTTTATCAATACAAAATTAAGTTACAATGTCTGAAAAACAACAAATTAGATGCCATGTGCTTATTCCTTCAAATCAAAGAGGATAACTAACATAACGCAAACTTCCAAAATATAACGATTAAGGGTAATAAGGAAACACATGATATAAGAAATACTATATTAAGTGAAAGTTAATGGCGCTTTCAGTCAATCGCGCCACATACAGCAATTGAAACAAGGGGGAAATCAGACAAACTTAAACTTGATGCAGAGGCCAGTTCAACTTACTCCCACACCAAAAACACTTCTGGTGCAGGGCAGAGGAAAAACTAGCGTGCAACAAGAGACACGAAGTTACTGGAGGCCACCCCGGAGGGAAATACAATTAACAATTTAATTATACAATTTACAAAATTAAAAGAAAGGGGAATGCCTCCAGAATCAAACAGACAGGCTCAGCTGAAAAGCTACGGCATCTTAATAATTGAGTGATGAGTCTGGGTGTGTAGGGGTAAACTCCTAAATGAGAAGAAAAGAAAAAAATACTGAAGTTAAATTAAGGTGGAAAAGAGAATTATAGCGCTTATCCTAAGGCGGGCCATTCTGGGCGGAAGGATTGCCGAAGAACGTCTGACTCGCTGGACAGGTGAGAAGCAAAAGACGACAAAAGTTTCTCTCGCTCTCTCGAGGGCAAAGCTGGCCAACCATCACAATGCACTGTAAAAGCTCGCTGATTTTCAGTCCTGTAGTCACTTACTGATAATAATAGTTCCTCGCGTTGTACGACTTAAAATCACCTTTCTTTCTTCCTTGTACAATAAATTCGACTTTCACCTATATTAGCCTATGCTATTGGGCAAAGCCAATCTAGGAAGTCAAGAATAACAACCGAGAGGATTTGTCGTGCTGAACACACGACACCTCATAATCTGCAGGCCTTCAGGCTGAGCAGCGGTCGCTTGGTAGGCTATGTAACTTTGGGGCTGTTTGCGCCATGGGGTTTGGGTGGTTTTTTTTTTTTTTTTTTTTTTTTTTTTTGGCAAAGGGTCTAAATCTACGATAGAAGCTGAATGTTGAAAAATCCTTTCTTAGTGCACCTCCAGGACAGAAGATGAACCTATGTTCCTAATTTAAACTTTCTAGGTCTTTTGGATCTGGAGATATAGTGATCAGTGAGTGGTATTTGGCTTTTATGTAATACACTGCTGCGCAAAACTTAAGGACGAATGGATAAAGCAACATAACATATCAACTACTCAGTGGAAATAAATGAAAGTACGGTAACATGTTGCCAGAGGTCTCCCACACGTGCATAGAAATCTGGCGTGACGTCAGTGCAACTATAACGGCAAATGGGTCCCGGTGCCATAAAACGAGGCATTTGAAGGAACAGGACAAGACAAGTGCGAGTCAATCAGCAAGCTGTTATGGTGCACTGTGGTGGTGTTATTCATTAAAACATGGCCTGGAGACAACATTTGGATGACTTCACATGGGGAAGAATCATCGGGAAACTGGAAGAATGACGAAGTGTGAAGAGTGTAGCCCAGGAGTTTGGTATTGCTCACAGCATTGTTTCACGTGCATGGAGAGCATTCCGAACCACAGGCACTGCTGCCCAGAGAAGAGGAGCATGTCGACCACGGTCAACTACAGCAGCAGATGACTGCTACATTGTACAACAGGCTAGAAGAGACTCACGTCAAACAGCGGGTGCAATTGCAACCACATTTAACAGGACTACAAGGCACCCAATCTCACGCTTCACAGTGGCATGGTGACTGCATGGGGGTGGTCTGTTTGCCTGACAACCATTATGTTGTGCTCCGTTGACACCCACACATTGGTGATACCATTCGTGATGGTGCCAAGAGCATCAGGTCTGGACCGATGAGGAGTGGGGTCGCATGCTTGTCTCAGATGAGAGCAAATTCAGTCTCAGTAGTGATTCCAGATGTACTCTCATCTGGCAGGAGGTGGGAACACGTAATGCACCCAGGAACATTGTCAAACATGATCATTTTGGTGGTCCAAGTATTATGGTATGGAGAGGCATAAACTTGCATGGGCGTACCGACCTCCAAATCTTTAAACGGGGTACACTCGCCGGTCACCATTATTGTGACAGTGTACTCCTTCTCCAAGTGCATCTTTTCAGGGGTGCATTTGGCCCTGATTTCATTTTTATGGATAACAATGCACAACCGTATTGAACAGCGCAAGTGGAGGAACTACTGGAACGAGAGGATATTTGGTGAATAGACTAGCCTGCCAATTCCCCCGACTTAAATCCATCAAGCACGTGTAGGACATGTTGGGCAGACGTATCACAGCACGTCCACATCCACTAATGGCCATCCACCAGTTGTCAACCACGCTGGTGGAGGAATGGAACATGCTTACCAATCTTGTAGCCGGCACGAAAACACATTGCAGAACATGCATCGCTGTCCGCAGTGATCACACACCCTTCTTTTGTGATGTCTTGGGGACCAGCATGAATCACAGTGACTTACGAGTAATTTAATGTCACTATATACAAGTATAATTTCTGTTTGTCTCTTCGCATAAGTTGCCTATCGTACCATACTGTAGCAGTTTTTCCTATGTATGGTTCAAGTTTTGTTGATCTGTTACCTGGTAGTGACACAACATGAGAACAGATTCTTTAGGGGAGTTGGAATGTTCAATCTCACTTTTATGTCCCTATATAATCAGTTATATATTTAGAAAATTTTGAAATGTTTAGATCTGCTTTAAGAAAGTTTAAAGTTCGTCCTTAAGTTTTGCACAGCAGTATAGATTACTGCACCGTAGATTAGTAGGCTACATCAGAACGACAACAGCCTGCATCCAATTGATTCAATATGCTAGGCACTTGTGTAATTTTATATAAAGTACATTTGTTTTAACCTTCACTAATTGTACTCACAGTATCAAGACTAGGATATTTACGACTGTGCTTCCTGAACTGCTGCTGTTTCTCCTTCAGTACCTCAATGACACAGCGCCATGCATTGACGGGATTCATGTGAGCTAAGTCGTACATGTGAGGGGCCAGGTGATTTAAAAGAGCAAAACAATGCTTACTGTCCTTTACCTACAAACATACAAAAAATAAATCATTAACTTCACACTTCATTATGATAAAATAAACTGAAATTACAGTAATAAAGTTTCAGATATATTTAAGATGTCAGATTCACTGTACTATTTACAAAATACACTAGTGTATTCCAGTTTGACATATTATATTATTATGCTACATATTCAACTACTTAGAGATGGCAGAGGGCTGAGAACATATTCTTTAGGGGAGTTGGAATGTTCAATCTCACTTTTATGTCCCTATATAATCAGTTATATATTTAGAAATATTCTGAAAAGTTAAAATCTGCTTTAAGAAAGTTTAAAAAAGCAGAGAAAATCTTTGTTATAATTTTGGATTAGTGGCCCCTTCTTAAAGCCCTGATAAAAATCTGTTCTGTTGTTCGAGAAGCAAAGGTACATATTATATTAAAAGAATCAAATGCCAAAAATTGCCATCCAAGTCACTTATTTATTTCATTGTATGGCAAGGATGTAGTCAGATCTGGGCATCACTGTGGGAAGACATGTTAAACTTCTTCCCTAGCAATTCATCTCACATTTTATTTATTTATTTATTTATTTATTTATTTATTCTCAAAAAAAAGAGAGAGACATCTGGCCATTATTGCAGGTTACCTGAAAGATCTGGAAAACAATACAAAATTCAACTCATGAAGTACTTACTTTTCCAGATGGAACTGGAGCATCATGCAGATACTGTAGAAGAAATGCAAATAATGTTTCCAGCTTCCGTTTGTTGCCTTCATTCAGCCCCGAGTGATTGCTTCTCATAATATGCTCAACTATAACACTCTGATATTCAACACTGTATGATTCAAGCATTTTTTGCAGGTCTTCATACTGGACTGGAACTGTCACAGAAAGCACTTAGTTATTAAGATCCATCTCAAATTTACAGACATGTATAATGAACAGACATCAGCTAAATGGATCTAGGAAAAAAAAAAGGACAGCTCACACACGGAAAAGTATTTTTCTTTCACAAGGAATTATATCAACCTTGCTCTAGTCTTTTGATGGTACATGAATTACCTTTGACCGAGCGAGTGGCTACACAGTTTGGGTTATGTAGCTGTCAGCTTGCATTCGGGAGACAGTGGGTTCAAACCCCACCGTTCGCAGCCCTGAAAATGGTTTTCTGTGGTTTTCCATTTTCACACCATGCAAATGCTGCAGCTGTACCTGTACTGTAAATAAGGCCATGGTCACTTCCTTTCCACTCCTAGCCCTTTCCTATTCCATCATCGACATAAGTTCTATTTAGTTGTGCAATTCTTAATCATACACTTGACCTTTACAATACAATTTGCCTGTCTTCATAGAGAGAACATTAAAATTCAATACATGTTTCATTCTTTATCAGGACATCTTCAGTCAAAAAATAAATGTACAGACCTTAAATTGTAAGATATTGAACACATTACATATAAAAATTCAATGACAATTGCAACATGATGTCATAAAAATATCAGGCAGTATAAAATAGCACAGATGAAAATCTTAGGTGAAACTGTCTGTGTGATGAATGAGTACTTGATGCACTCATTGTTGACTGGTGTGTAATTGTCTGTAATGTGCACAGAAAATCTTTGTTATAATTTTGGATTAGTGGCCCCTTCTTAAAGCCTTGATAAAAATCTGTTCTGTTGTTCGAGAGGCAAAGGTACATATTATATTAAAAGAATGACAATATGGGCTTTACAATTTATTCAACACTGTATGATTCAAGTATTTTTTTGCAGGTCTTCATACTGGGCTGGAACTGTCACAGAAAGCACTTAGCTATTAAGACCCATCTCAAATTTACAGACATGTATAATGAACAGACATAAGCTGAATGGATCTAGGAAAAAAAAGGACAGCTAACACATGGTAAAGTATTTTCTTTCACAAGGAATTATATCAACCTCACTCTAGTCTTTTGATGGCACATGAATTACCTTTGACCGAGTGAGTTGCAGTCCTATCTGTCAGTGCGACATAAAGCAAACTGTAAATAAAAAACCGTTACCTTCGGAACTAAACTGTTTTGGGATAGCCATCCTCAGAATCAAGTCTCAGGACAGGAACATGCCCTGATGTCAAGAATCAATTAGCAAAGTTTATGAACAATGCAAGGTCATATAGCAAGTATGATTTAAACTGTGTGTGGTTTTCTTTGTATCCTCTAGGCATGCAATGTGTAGACAGGCTAAGGGAAAATACAAAAAAATTATCATCCACTTTGCTTCCTCATCGTAAGGGAAAGGGGTCCAAACCATTGAAGAATGAAGGTATTGGTCATGTACGAACAAACCCCAAACAAACCAGATGATTGAGGCACAAATAGACAATGAGAATAGTACCCACTGCTGAGTCTTAGACAAATACGGATACAGTATTACAAGATTTTACTTGTAATTTCATTTCTTGTACATTAGCAATTTTACTAAAATCTGAAGCTATTATTCAGGTTTACAACACAAAATAGTGAATAACGAAGGAACACTGACCTCCCACAGTGCCATTTCTCGTAGTCTGTAGTACGAAAACCAGTAAAGGCCCCATATGTGGAATAGGTCATGAAAGACTATCTAAGAACTAAAATAAGCACTATCAGAGGCAAAGAGGACAAGCTTAGACCAATGAAGGTCACGGAGGAAAGAGAGGAGCAGCTACACACTGCCAAGTCGAGAGCCTCCAAGAACCAAGCTGACTGGTAAGTTACAGGTAAGGTAGTGCTAATACTTCTTCACATTCACAAACCAAACTCTGAACCTATCAGGTCCAATGTAACTCTCTTAAAGAGCACAGAAAATGAAAGATAAGGATGAATTCCTTTTGAATGTGCCATTTTTACTCATATAATTTTCCACTTAGCATAATTTCATCACAAAATTGTTAGGAGATATTATCTGAATCTTATTTTTCTTGCATTTTGCACTAAGAAATTGGGTACCCCCTTGCAACTAAAAGGCCTGTTTCATAGATTCTAAAAATTGTATCAACAATGTCATGCATGCACAGAAAATCCACCCCTTCCGATTGCCTGCTACAAGTAGCAATACTGAGTTTCTCAAAGAAGCATTACAAATGTGGTGCACTGTCAATAGTAGTCATACAGCCTTGTTTACTTTCTGAAGATGATGATTGTTGTTTAACACCCCTAGCGTGTGCAGCGCAATAGTGCGCTGCAACATCTGAAACGCCTGCTTCGTGGATTTTGTAATAGTTATTAGCATCGCCATAAGATAGCAGGAAGATCAGCTTTCAGTTACAGTTAGAGCTAATTATTATTCCTAAGGGAAGTAACATATCTTAATAGTTAATTATTTTGTAGAGCGCTGGACACATGTTTCATGCTAGAGGAACGCGAGTTTGTTTGCAAACAGGGCAAGTCCTACAGGAGTTATTTTTGATGCAGAAATAATTCATTTACTGGTTAATAATGACAGTGAAAGTAATTCAGTGTGTGACAGTGATATACAGTATTAGTTCGCTATAACATCCAGTGATGTTGACTATATAATTTGTGATAATACGCCGAGAAATGCAAACACATGGGGTGACTGTGATATTATAAACCCACCAAATATCTTTCGATTATGACATTGTGTATGTCAAAATAAAATGGATCCAGCTGGAGGAATACAAATCGGCTTTCATGAAGTGTTATTAGACAATGTTCTGTTAGATCTAATCGTTCATGAAACCAATGTGCACACTGACAAATACTTGCAGCAACATCAGTTACACCTCCAATTAGTGACGTAACCCTAGTTGTCTGACTGGAGCCCCAATAATGCCAATGAGGTAAGGGTATATTTTACACTCATTATATTGATGGCTATTGTTCAGAAGTTTAAGATAAAGCTATATTTCAGTAGAAAACATCTAGCTGAAACACCTTTCATTCCAAATGTAATGTCGTAAGACAGATTTTCCTTGCTTTCTGAATTTCTTCATTTCACAGATCTCAACAAAAAATGGAGAAACAAAAGTACAAGCAGATCTATAAAATAATATCTATAATGCAACATTTTCAGAATCAGTTTCAGGGTAAATGCAGTCCAGGGAGCTAAATAATACAGTCAGGAGGCGTCTGTGTGTGATAATGCTACAGAATATGACGTTATGAGTCGGTTCCTCACTGACACTCTTTGGGAGGGAATTTTCAAGAAAACCAATGCCTATGCAAATAAAATTCTAGAAGATTTCACCCCTTCTGATTACGCCACTATAGGAGGTTCATCTCAATGTAGCACACCAATGAGACTACAGGGAAGGCACCGAGGTCATTTTTCTGAAAATATTGTTCTTACAGCAAGTAAATCAGCCTCATCAAGGAGATGTAAAGTTTGTTTTGAGCGTGGAATCCAGAAAGAACCTTTCTTCGAGTGCAACAAATGCAAAGTTGCCCTCCACGTGGATGGATGTTTCAAGGTGTACCATACCTTAAAAGACTTCAGTTAATTGTAGTAAGTTAAACTTTAACCCAAAATGTTGTTAGTTTGGTGCAGTAAGCTTTTGTAACCATTTTAGCATCCATAAGATAGAAAAAAATAATCTCATTCCAAGGTACATTTCTCAAGGAAAATATTCGCATGGCAATGGATTAAGTTAATTCACTACATCTTCAATAATTTAGTTTCCTAATTTTGTGCCAAAGACAAATAACTAAAAAATTGATCAAAACTATCCATAACTGTACTCATGTACAATAGGGTTCAAACTGTTAAGACAAACAAACAAACAAACAAACAAATAAACAAATTAATTAATTAATTAATTTCAATGTAATTTTCTCCATCAATTTTTGGCCACCACATTTTTTTTTTAAAGGGAAAATTATGAGAATAAATACGGTAACATACAGCTAGCCATTCCTTTGGATGTAATACATACACCTAATCAGTTGAAGTCATCTTGTAATCAGACTAGCTATATGAAGAAACGTCGCAATATCAGTATCATATTTTCTGGAACACAGACACATACCGGTATTACAACCAACACAAAAGCCTGCAGAGAGGGATGATTCTCACAGTATTAATAATTCTGTCTGGCTACTGCTGGCTGGATGCAGCCCTCCGACGACGCTCGGTGGCGTCTGCCCTGTATAGGAACTGCATGTTTGTGTGGTGGAGGATAGAGTGAGTTGCAGCACCCTGTCCCCAAGCCAAGTGAATTAAACATTTAACTAGGTCAAGAAGCAAACCTGAGGCCCAAAATGTTGACCACTCAGTCAAGGCACTGGAGATGATGATTATTATAGAAATTAAAGATAACATTTCACAACATGGCTAAACTGAATGGATATTTTATTTTATTTCATTTCATAAACATCAAAATTAGCAGATGTAAGCTTGGAGTAGCTTGTGATGAAAAGCCAACACAGAGATGTAACTCTCCATTCTGAAAGTCGATATGCATTTACTATATAATAGCTATTATTGTATCTAAATTCACAATAAGAGACATGACACTTTGATAACCAATAATATTGCTGAGTCATACAAATTAGATCAATACCTTGTGATATGAGTGGAAACTTCTTCTTGACAGTTTCAATGAAATCTCTCTTTTCCTTTTCACCCAGGGTCTTAGGAACATACTCCACTTCCACTTTATCACTTTCTCTACAAGTTTCTTGTGTAGTACCTGTGTCCCTTTCTGGTTTCTTCCCTGAAAAGAAAAGATATTAACATCACCTTTCTTCTTACATCCTGCGTACACTTATCTCAAGAAAATGGGAAGCACGATATACACTGCCTGACAAAAACGTTAAGCACTCAGAAGGAGTGGTCCAATATTATCCCATTTCGGTACATGCATACCATTGATACGTGAGTAAATGATTTGATTAACAAGGATCTGTAATGTGTAGAACGCCCACCAGAGTGTGTTCATGATGGCACCGTCCTGTTGATAAGTTGTTACCAGTCAACTGCTGTGAGTGCGACAGTTAAGCAAGACGTGCAGAGAGGACTACGTACAGTACGAAGCACCCGCGATGCCTCGTAGGCGCGTTAGACAGCCTATCCACCAACTGACAGCATTTGACAGAGGCCGCATTGTGGGACTGGATGAGGCTGGTTGGTTGTATCGCGCAATTGCCAGGCATGTGGGCCATTCAGATGTCACAGTGGCCCAATGTTGGACTCAATGGGTACATGAGGGCACCCAATCACGTCGTGCAGGTTCGGGTCGACCAAGAAACACCACCCCGAGGGAGGACCGTCGTATGGTGCACCAAGCATTGCGGGATCCCATACCTTCGGCACCTGCCATCCACGAACATGTACTGGAGACTCTACAACATCCTCCGAGTTCCCACACAGAGTATCGATGACTCACATCTGCTGGATTGGGGTCCTATCGCCCCATGCGTCGGTTGCTATTGACACCAGAACACCAACGCCTACGTTTGGAGTGGTGTCTTGACCGGGAGGCATGGACAGAGGACGACTGGCGTCGCGTCATGTTCAGTAATGAGTCCCGCTTCTCCATAACCTTTGATGACTATCGTGCGCGGGCTTGGCAGTGTCGAGAGCAGAGGGCTGATACTGCCCATATTGTGGAAAGAAACACAATCATAATCCGTAGAATCACTGTGTGGGGAACCATAGGATATGCGTTCAGGTCATCTCTAATAGTGCTTCAGCAAACTATGATGGCACAGCGATACGTTACAGACATTCTGTGTCCGCTAGTCCTACTCCTTATGGCAGAGCATCCTGGGACAGTGTTCCAACATGGACTGCATAGAGCATGTTGAGGTCCTCCCGTGGCCAGCAAGATCCCTGGACCTCTCCATCATTGAACACGTGTGGAATGACATTGGAAGGGGACTCTGTCCAGTACCAACCTGCGGGATCTGGAGTTCCAGCTTCAACAACTGTGGATGAACTTGTCTCAGGGAAGAATCCAATGGCTGTTCAACACCGTCCCAAATAACATAGGGGAGGGGGAGGGGGAGCGACACCCTGTTGACCTGGCGCCAATATTCCACCAGTAACTGCCAACAGCCTTGTCTCTTTCATCCCATATTGTAATCAGTTCAATAAAGGCACATGGTCTTTCAGCATATTATGTAGTTTCATTCACTTTCAACCACTCTTTCAGGGTGCTTAACTTTTTTTGTCAAGAGAGATATGCACAGCGATCGCAGCAAGAAAAGGCACAATGACATATGTGCTACAATATTACCAGAGTAAAAAATATACTACATGGAGCTGTAAGTCAAAACACTTTTAAAAACCGATCTGTCAGGAAGGTTCCATAGATTCCATAGATTGGCCCAAATATATGACCTTGATTTTTTGGAAACTATTTACACAAAAAAATGTAATAATAACTGTGATTACAACATATTCAAGCTCGCTTATTACCAAGACAATTTAATAAGCCCTTAAGTAAATGAAAGAATAAAAGTTTTATTTTGATACAAAATAATGTGATTTTTCTGAAGTTTTATTAAAAAACGCTGATAGTGATGGGCATTGCCCAACAGAACTGCAACAACGTAAACAGTCCCAAATGCTGCACCTCTCGTTTACATAACCCCAGGTTTGCCCTTTTCTTATTTTTTTACTTTTTTTTACAATCTGCTTTACTTTAATGTGTCCTCCTATTCAATACATAACTCCATCATTAGATGGAGAAATAAAGGTCAAACATGTTTTGACTTGTTTGAGCCATCTTCAGTGAAAAAAGGGGGTTAAAGTTATTTACATAATAGAAGCTAAAAATGTGTTAAAAACATAATGAAGGAACAAATGAAAAACAAAAGAGACGTGTTTGTTTCGTACTGTACTACACGAGAGGCAATTACAGGACTAGGGACTGAAGGTGTATGTGTATTAGAAAAGCAGAATCAGTAGCATAATCAGCCCCATATATAAAGATTCAACCCTGTATTTATTCAAGTTTAGTTAAATTAAATCATTTGTGAGAAACTTGTAAAACTTCCTCCTTTTACATATTATCTGCTGAGCAAGCATTCTCTATTTATATACAACTGCTAAAAGTTAATTACAGATGCTCTGTCAAACATTGTTAAAGCATGCTTGTATAGCAAGAGTATTCATTTAACTTGTTTAGCACAGGGTATGTACCATGTTGCTGAAACAGTAAGGAGTATTTTTCCACATGTAATCGCATCAGTGAAGAAAGTGTTCATTAAAGTACCCAGTCATATCAGTTTATTCAAATAGTGTGCAGTTGATTTGCAACTACCTCCATAACCAGTGGGATACTAGTCTGGATGCGGCATGCTGTATTGCATACAGTTTTCAACTTCTAAAATCAATCCTCAAAAAAGCTAAATAAAGATGAAGATGTGTGCATTACTGAGTCCTTAGAAGCTATGTGTGGGAAGAGAGTTCAAGGAGACTTGATAAACATCAAATCTAACTTTACTTTCTTGATTTCCACACTCACAGAACTTGAAAAGGAAGACACCGCTGAGGCAGCTCAGGGCCTTTCACGACAACGCACAGCTCAGGCTGCTCGAGTGAGGAGATCAGCAAACCTAACACGGACTGGGAAGAAAAAGGATCTGACCACAGAAAATCCAAAAGAGGAGCTTTGTACAAGCTGGGGCTGAAATAGTTCCCAACGATTACCACTGAGTGTGTGAAGCCTGCCCTCCTAATAATAAGCTCGTCGGTGGGGCTGAGAGGTACTGGGTTTGTCAAAGAGAAACCCTACATGGAGATCATCATCCTCTCTTCTTCCTCTTGCTCCCTCACATGTCATAGTGTTTATTCTATTATCTCTCCTTATACCTTTACTTATTGGTCATTATAAATGGGAACCTGCAAAATGTAGTATATCGGACTGGCATTCTAAACAAATTGTGATGATCTGGTCCTAGCGATGACTTAAAACTCTTATTCAATTCATAAAGCATTCCTGCTAAGGAAAAATATGC
Source organism: Anabrus simplex (assembly GCF_040414725.1). Lineage (NCBI taxonomy): Eukaryota > Metazoa > Arthropoda > Insecta > Orthoptera > Tettigoniidae > Anabrus > Anabrus simplex. The sequence continues at coordinate 234,073,899 of NC_090271.1, forward strand.
TTTGGCAGCAATTATACAGTTAAAATCTGTTATCATATGCAAGCATCATCACTAGCTAGAAAAGTATGCTACAGTACAAGCAGTATCCTTTAGGTCTACATAACAATGACAAGAATTGTTATTAATGAAAGATAATTACCTGAAATTTGATTATCTGGACTTTCAGATTCTGTTTCACTGTCAGACATATGCTTCAGATCTGACAAGCTATCTTCATCTTCCTCTTCTTCTCCTGATCCCTCCTCCTTCTCCTCCTCCTCATCATCACTCTTCATTTCCTTTCCTTCATCACCTTCTTCTTCTTCTTCATTTTTATTTCCTTCTACCTCTTCTTCTTCTCCATCTTCTTCTTCTCCATTTTTATTTCCTTCTATCACAACAGTCTCTTTTTTCTCCTCATCAGTATTATCACTTCCATCTGCGTCAGTTATCTCCTCATCAGACTCCTCCATATTTCCATCTGAACAAGAAAATATTAACAGTAAACACTAAAGATAAAGAAAAGTCATAATCACAATAAAAGAAGCTATGATTTGATGAAAATGAAGGTGCTCATGGTAATCAATAATGAACTGTTTAAGGTGTAACTATTGAATGCACTGTTTACCAAATACTATACATGTCACAATCCATCACCTTCACTATCAGAGCCACTGATATGTTAAACCGACCGACCGACCAATCAGAAATGATCTGCATTTAGGGCTGTTGCCCAAGTCACAGATACCTATCAATTGTTGACCTAGCTTTCCCTTAAACATTTTTAAAGAACTTGGAAATTTATCAAACACTCCCCATGATAATTTATTCCAATCCCTTACTCTTCGTCTTATAAATTAATATTTGCACCAATTTGTCCTCTTGAATTCCAACTTATCTTCGTACAATGATCTTTCCTACTTTGAAAAGCTCCACTCAAGCTTATACGTCTACTTATGCCATTCCATGCCAACTCTCCACTGACAGCTCGAAACATACCACATATTCAGAATGTACAGAGATTTGAGGATTTCCACCCAATCAATAAAAAAAATTAAAAATGTACTGATTGGGTGGAAATCCTTGAAACTCTCTATATTCTGAATATTCAAAGTCAATACGGAACAACAATGAAATTTATAACTTCCAAAACATACCACTTAGTCGAGAATCTCTTCTCCTTACTCCCAAGTCTTCCCAGCCCAAAGTTTGCAACAATATCATAACACTACTCCTTTGTCGGAAATCACTCAGAACAAACCGTACTGCTGTCCTTTGAATTTTCTCCGGTTCTCTTATCAAGTAGTCCTAGTGAGGGTCCCATACACTTGAGCCATACTCTGTGTTCTTAACAGAGACTTATAACACTCTCTCCTTTACATCCTTACTACAACCTCTAAGTACTCTCATAACCATGTGAAGAGATCTGTAACCTTTCTTAACAACCTCATTAATATGATTACCCCAATGAAGATTATTTTCTCATATTAACACCTAGGTACTTAACAGTAAACAGTAATGAATACGGTATCACTCTTATTGCTTTCACTTAAACATCCTAAGTTATTTTACATCGTTTAAGAAATGACTAGGTAAATAACTGATAGGGAATCTGCCCCCAGAGCGACAGCCCTAAATGGGGATAAATGACTGGTTTATTGATTGATTGATCATCATTAACAAGCATGATGTGCCAAGTGATTTGCATCTTTAAACAAACGGTATTAACATAACACCAGTAATTCCTAATAAAAAGCATGTAAAAACAAGATATCTAGGGATCGGTCACTAGGCACCTACAAGCATACTTGGCTCATCTTCCATATTTTAAGAAATACTCACTTACCTCTGTATAACAAAGATCTATGTAATGATAAATCCACATTAACCCATTTCCTTCCCATATTTTAAGCTTTCTAAAAATGAACAAAGAGAATGTATAGTACAAAACTTCATGTACATCTTTAGAGATATCCATCATCAATCAATCACTACTGATCTGCATTTAAGGCAGTCGTCCAGGTGGCAGATTCCCTATCGGTGTTTTCCTAGCCTGTTCTTAAATGATTTCAAAGAAATTAGAAATGTATTGAACATCTCCCTTGGTAAATTATTCCAATCCCTAACTCCCCTTCCTATAAACAAATTTTTGCCCCAATTTGTCCTCTTGAATTCCAACTTTATCTTCATACTGTGATCTTCCCTACTTTTATTATTACTTTTTTTTTTTTTTTGCTAGTTGTTTTACGTCGCACCGACACAAATAGGTCTTAGGGCGACGATGGGACAGGAAAGGGCTAGGAGTGGGAAGGAAGCGGCCGTGGCCTTAATTAAGGTACAGCCCCAGCATTTGCCTGGCGTGAAAATGGGAAACCACAAAAAACCATTTTCAGGGCTGCCGACAGTGGGGTTCGAACCTACTATCTCCCGAATACTGGATACTGGCCGCACTTAAGCGACTGCAGCTATCGAGCTCGGTCTTCCCTACTTTTAAAGACAGCACTCAACCTTATTCGTCTACTAATGTCACTCCACGCTATCTCTCCACTGGCAGCTCGGAACATCTCTCTGTGTATAATTTTACATTTCACTGTTTCCCTTTCACAAGCCAATTAAAAACTATTAAATACTTAATCACAAAATAATTTTTTCACTATTTTTCACAAATTCACATTATATTTATGTTTCAGGTATAATGTCATTACAGGTATTTTTGTGAACTACATAACATTGGATTTCACACAGATATATTTTTGTGTGAAAGAGTATCATTGTAAACGATGAATGCAATGTTGGCACACATGTACACATCGGCATGATAATTATGCAAGAGCCACTGAACAGTGTATGGCCTCTGAAGAGGCCTGGTGCAGACCACATGCACATCTGTGAAGAAGAGGCCCTAACTAGGATGAAATTTAATGTTGGAGATGCAAAAAACCCAGTCCCCAAGCCAGAGAAAATAAAAAATTTCAAGTTAAAATCCTTGACCCAACCGGGAATCAAAGCAAGAAATGTCAAATACAGGATAAGAATTAGTCTAGAAGTGGAGGTGGTCATTATTATTTAATAATGGTATTGACGGTACCATTGCGAACACTTGGAAGATATACTGCTAGCGGCTTGCGGCTTTACGTCGCACCGACACAGATAGGTCTTATGGCGACGATGGGATAGGAAAGGCCTAGGAGTTGGAAGGAAGCGGCCGTGGCCTTAATTAAGGTACAGCCCCAGCATTTGCCTGGTGTGAAAATGGGAAGATATACTGTACTGTATGGTAAGAGTCATATAGACTTCAGATAGTTTTATCTCTGCTAAGTAGTGAGCAGCCACTTAAAAGAAACAGAAACCTTAGACACACAAGAAAAGCAGTTTACCACACTTGGTGAGGGAAGAAAGAATGGGTCATGTTACAATTTGCCAAAAAACAAATTCAAGGAGAATGTACAGGGTGTGTAAGTCTCACAAAAAACGCCAGGTTCATCTGTATAAACAAAACTGATCATGTAACAACAATAACATGGCCCTGCTCCAGAGGGCTTTATGTGCTGGGACACCCTCTCTCCAGGAGTTGTAGTGGTCACACCAGTGAAGGAGACCAGATATACTGATGAACACGTCTTTGAGTTTTTGAGTGTGAAGACAGTTAAATGTTGTTCTATTTGTCATGTTGTTGCCAGTCAGTGTGGAGGTCAACACCGACCCAACCTGATCTACACAAGCACAGGGCTGGAGGTAAGAGGAAATCCTGGCTATACTTGTATTCTCCATGAAGAAATGTAACGGATTTTTAAAACTTCACTCCATTTCCAGAAGCATTTTAGCTGATGATGACCTCTAGGCTAGGTTGAAACATGTCCTATGTAGCTTTCCAGACACACCATTCACCAAATGGCAAATGTGTACTGGACAAGTGGACTTTATACAATTAGATTCTTTTAGAATTTTATCTTAGATACAAGAAACTCAAGACATGCAAAGAGTTCAGAGTAAAATTGCAAGCAATTGCACATAATGGTCGAGACCAGCTAAGGGACAGCCTAGTCAAAGTTGCCACAGAGACCGACCCGTTAGTAAGATAGAGGATATACCCTGGTGGACAATTGATTCTGACTAGGCGGTGACTCAGAGGCAGACAGCCTTGAACAGATGGACTTCACAAAAATCCCAAGTAAACTGGGGTAAGTTCATCGAGCTACACTAACTAACTGCTAGGACAATCAGACAGGTGAAGCAACAATACACCCAGGACCAATCAACAGATTTAGATGAACATACATACATACATACATACATACATACATACATACATACATACATACATACATTACATACATTATCATTATAGACTGTTATGCCTTTCAGCGTTCAGTCTGCAAGCCTCTGAGAATTTACTAAATGTCGCCACAATCCTCGACTTGCAACTAGTGTTGTGGCCTCATTTAGTTCTATACCTCTTATCTTTAAATTGTTAGAAACCGAGTCTAACCATCGTCGTCTTGGTCTCCCTCTACTTCTCTTACCCTTCATAACAGAGTCCATTATTCTCCTAGGTAACCTATCCTCCTCCATTCGCCTCACATGACCCCACCACCAAAGCCGGTTTATGCGTACAGCTTCACCCATCGAGTTCATTCCTAAATGAGCCTTTATCTCCTCATTCCGAGTACCATCCTGCCATTGTTTCCACCTGTTTGTACCAGCAATCATTCACAATTAAGTATTTATTTATTTTCCACCTAGTCGATACAATGATTGCTTAAGGCAATTTTTAATGGTCAAAAGTGGTACATGTTTCGTATATTATCAACATCTTCAGCCACATAACACTGTTTAGATGAAAAATATATAAAATTGACAAAGTAATGCTTTAGAGGAAGTGTCCTTAAAATTAACATAAGATTGACAAGATTAAAACAAACAAATAACTCAAGAGAAAATATATAAATTATTTCTACAATAGAAAGCAGTCGTCAAGGAAACACTTGTACAATATTCCATAGAGAAATTGTCCTAATAAATAATTCTTTTCTTAATAATTCATGAAAAAAGATCAATTTATAAATTAAAAATTATACAATTTATAAGTAATTATCGAAATGAAGAAATCCTGATATCACAGTGCGGCTCTTATTATTAATGTAGATGAAAATATAACTAATTCCTATTTGTCAAATCTTGTTAAGCCTGCTTTCCTTTGGAACAGTAACTCCTGTCATTCTTTCACAGTTTTGCGCCGGGTGTAATATTGATGATGCGTTCTTCCTTGCTCTTGCACCTGAGGAGGTGGAGGAGCGGGGGATATAGGTGTGTCAAGAACTTCCTTGCTGTCACCTATAGCTTCAACTGAGGAGGAATAAGCTGTAGGGCTATCTGTAGGTGGAGAAATTCCCATTCTTTTTTCGTGATCCTTCTCAAGCATTTTCAAATATACTAGAATTTGATAATATAATGGATTCTTATATTCTACAGCCTCATTAAGGTTATCATTTTTCTTTACAAGTTGGTCTAGATGAATGTACAGGTCTTCATATGTGTTCATTAATGAAAGAAGAAAATTGATAACCTTAATGAGGCTGTAGAATATAAGAATCCATTATATTATCAAATTCTAGTATATTTGAAAATGCTTGAGAAGGATCACGAAAAAAGAATGGGAATTTCTCCACCTACAGATAGCCCTACAGCTTATTCCTCCTCAGTTGAAGCTATAGGTGACAGCAAGGAAGTTCTTGACACACCTATATCCCCCGCTCCTCCACCTCCTCAGGTGCAAGAGCAAGGAAGAACGCATCATCAATATTACACCCGGCGCAAAACTGTGAAAGAATGACAGGAGTTACTGTTCCAAAGGAAAGCAGGCTTAACAAGATTTGACAAATAGGAATTAGTTATATTTTCATCTACATTAATAATAAGAGCCGCACTGTGATATCAGGATTTCTTCATTTCGATAATTACTTATAAATTGTATAATTTTTAATTTATAAATTGATCTTTTTTCATGAATTATTAAGAAAAGAATTATTTATTAGGACAATTTCTCTATGGAATATTGTACAAGTGTTTCCTTGACGACTGCTTTCTATTGTAGAAATAATTTATATATTTTCTCTTGAGTTATTTGTTTGTTTTAATCTTGTCAATCTTATGTTAATTTTAAGGACACTTCCTCTAAAGCATTACTTTGTCAATTTTATATATTTTTCATCTAAACAGTGTTATGTGGCTGAAGATGTTGATAATATACGAAACATGTACCACTTTTGACCATTAAAAATTGCCTTAAGCAATCATTGTATCGACTAGGTGGAAAATAAATAAATACTTAATTGTGAATCTATTGAAGTGCGATACGGACCATGAAGCTGATTTTATGTAATCCAGCAATCATTCTCGCTACTTTCATGTCTGTTACTTCTAACTTATGAATAAGATATCCTGAGTCCACCCAGCTTTCGCTCCCGTAAAGCAAAGTTGGTCTGAAAACAGACAGATGTAAAGATAGTTTCGTCTGGGAGCTGACTTCCTTCTTACAGAATACTGCTGATCGCAACTGCGAGCTCACTGCATTAGCTTTACTACACCTTGATTCAATCTCACTTACTATATTACCATCCTGGGAGAACACACAACCTAAATACTTGAAATTATCGACCTGTTCTAGCTTTGTATCACCAATCTGACATTCGATTCTGTTGAATTTCTTACCTACTGACATCAATTTAGTCTTCGAGAGGCTAATTTTCATACCTTACTCATTGCACCTCTTTTCAAGTTCCAAGATATTAGACTGCAGGCTTTCGGCACAGTCTGCCATTAAGACCAAGTCATTAGCATAGGCCAAACTGCTTACTACATTTCCACCTAACTGAATCCCTCCCTGCCATTTTATACCTTTCAGCAGATGATCCATGTAAACTACGAACAGCAAAGGTGAAAGATTACAGCCTTGTATAACTCCTGTAAGTACCCTGAACCAAGAACTCATTCTACCATCAGTTCTCACTGAAGCCCAATTGTCAACATAAATGCCTTTGATTGATTTTAATAATCTACCTTTAATTCCATAGTCCCCCAGTATGGCGAACATCTTTTCCCTCGGTACCCTGTCATATGCTTTCTCTAGATCTACGAAACATAAACACAACTGCCTATTCCTCTCGTAGCATTTTTCAATTACCTGGCGCATACTGAAAATCTGATCCTGACAGCCTCTCTGTGGTCTGAAACCACACTGGTTTTCATCCAACTTACTCTCAACGACTGATCGTACCCTCCCTTCCAGGATGCCAGTGAATACTTTGCCTGGTATACTAATCAATGAGATACCTCGATAGTTGTTGCAATCCTTCCTGTTCCCTTGCTTGTAGATAGGTGCAATTACTGCTTTTGTCCAATCTGAAGGTACCTTACCAACACTCCACGCTAACTTTACTACTCTATGAAGCCATTTCATCCCTGCCTTCCCACTGTACTTCACCATTTCAGGTCTAATTTCATCTATTCCTGCTGCCTTATGTCAATAGAGTTTATTTACTATCCTTTCCACTTCCTCAAGTATAATTTCACCAACATCCTTTTCCTCCTCCCCATGAGCTTGGCTGTTCACAACACCACCAAGGTGATTTTCTTTTACATTGAGAAGATGTTCAAAATATTCCCTCCACCTCTCCAGTGATTCCCTGGGATCTATTATGAGTTCACCTGAATTACTCAAAAAAAAAGTTCATTTCCTTTTTCCCTCCCTTCCTAAGATTCTTTATTACTGTCCAGAAAGGTTTCCCTGCTGCTTGACCTAGCCTTTCCAGGTTATTACCAAAATCTTCCCATGACTTCTTTTTGGATTCAACAACTATTTGTTTCGCTCTGTTTCTTTCATCTACGTACCAATCCCTGTCTGCCTTGGCCCTTGTTTGGAGCCATTTCTGATAAGCCTTCTTTTTACGTTTACAAGCTGCTCTCACTTCATCATTCCACCAAGATGTTCGCCTTTTCCCATCTTTACACACAGTTGTTCCTAGGCATTCCCTTGCTGTTTCTATTACAGCATCGCTGTATGCCACCCATTCACTTTCTATATCCTGAACCTGCTTACTGTCTACTGTTCGAAACTTCTCACTAATCATATCCATGTACTTCTGTCTAATTTCCTCGTCCTGGAGACTTTCTACCCTTATTCGTTTGCAGACAGATTTCACTTTCTCTACCCTAGGCCTAGAGATACTTAGTTCACTACAGATCAGATAGTGGTCTGTATCATCGAAAAATCCGCGAAAAACTCGTACATTCCTAACAGATTTCCTGAATTCAAAGTCTGTTAAGATATAGTCTATTATGGATCTGCTACCCCCAGCCTCCCATGTGTAGCGGTGAATTGCCCTATGCTTGAAGAATGTATTCGTAACAGCTAAACACATACTAGCACAGAAGTCCAGAAATGATTCCCATTCCCATTAGCTTCCATATCTTCCCCACATTTACCAATCACCCTTTCGTATCCTTCAGTTCTATTTCCAACTCTCGCATTGAAATCGCCCATTAGCACTATTCTATCCTTGCTGTTGACCCTGACCACGATGTCACTCAATGCTTCACAAAACTTGTCAACTTCATCCTCATCTGCAATGGTAAATACACGGACTCAATTCTTGTCCTAATTCCTCCCACTGACAAATCTACCCACATCATTCACTCATTTACGTGCCTAACAGAAACTATGTTGCGTGCAATGGTATTCCTGATAAAGAGCCCTACCCCAGACTCTGCCCTTCCCTTTCTAACACCCGTCAAGTACACTTTATAATCTCCTATCTCTTCCTCATTATCTCCCCTCACCCGAATATCACTTACTCCTAGCACATCCAGATGCATCCTCTTTGCTGACTCAGCCAGTTCTACATTCTTTCTTCCATAAGCCCCATTAATATTGATAGCTCCCCCATCGAATTCCATTTTGTTCGCCAAGTTGTTTCCAAGGAGTCCCTCGCCTGTCAAATGGGAATGGGACTCCATTACTCCCATAGGTCCGAGGCTTGGTTAAAGTGTTCTGAGCTCGGTAAATTCATGAAGCAGGATGCTGCCCTACTTGCACATAGTCCAAGTGAGGATCTCTCCTCTAACGGGTTATGGACCACCGGTGAATTGTATTGTCCTAGCCGCCTGAGCACAAGGAGGGCCACGACTCAGAATATGTCCGAGATGCCCACTCCCATTCCATAGCAACTGGTATCCCGACTCTCAGGACCACTTACTAGGCCACTCAGCCGTTGCCCATGGTTCACGAACTAGGACGTGACTACAGTAACCCACAAACATGAAGACCAAGAAAAACCATAGAACCTTCAAGAGGGACCTCAATAATATACCTTCACTTCAGACGACCAGATGGAAAAATAGCCCGTAACAAAAAGGACAACGGCCATCTCCTGGCGAAATACTTCGAGTCTCTTCTTAAGTTGAGGCCCTGAAAACCTATTCTGTCTATCAAAACAGTCCCTGCCGACTTAACTCCCTTCCCCCCAACTGAAGAGGAAGTGAGAACTATCATCTATTTCCTGAAAAATGACAAAGCATCAGGAGAAGGTTCAAAAGTAGCCAAGTTATGAAAGCGTGTTGGAGACAAGGAAGTCAGCAAGTTAACTGAATTCCTAAAGAACATCTGGGAGACTGAGAGACTACTATGTTACTGGACATCCACTCTGATCCACCCCCTGCACAAGAAGGGATCTCCTTGGTACCAGTCACCTACAAGATATTCTCCAAGGCCGTACTGAACAGAGCTAAACCAAAACTGGGTGAATACAAAGGAGAATTCAGAAAAAGACATTCTTGTACTGCACAGATCCTTAATCTAAAATCAGTATTAACGCAGGTTAACTTAGCAGGCAAAAAGTATGTAGTCACCTTTGCTGATTTTAGAAAGGCATATGACTCAGTCGACAGGTCCAAACTTTTGAGAATTCTGCAGGAACTGGGACTGGTCCAGAAGGCTCCAACAGACTTTGTGTAATACCAGATCACGAGTACAGTTCAGAGGAACACTCTCGGAAAATTAGGCAGAGGGATGGCCTCTCCCCTCTTTCTCTTCAAAGCAGCTCTAGAGAAAGTCATCCAAGAGTCGTGAAAGGAACTAGATGGGCACATGGTCCAAAGTGGTATTTATCCGGGATACAAGCAAAAGGGTCTCACTGAAAATTGTTTGGCATTTGCAGATGACTTGGCCCTTATTGGGAGCTCATTTGAAATAGCAGTGAAGCAGCTTGATATACTCAGTCACCAGACTGCTAACAGAGGACTTCAAGTGTACCAGTAAATTGTAGAAATGATATAAGCATTTGAGCTTTTGCTGTGTCAAGAAAACAAGGTAAAGTTCTTTACGTTTTGCAGAGAACTTTGTTCCGCATGTTCAGAAGAAAATCTTGACAGTTCAAGAGGAAGACAAACTTTTTATCATCGTATTTTATTCTACACCTTTCTACAGTAGAATATCTTTGATTTACTTTACTTAAACCACTTGACTCATTTGACGAGACATTCACGTGAGCAATGGCCAAGGCTTCAGCTCAAATGATGAGACATTCACGCGTTGCACCGAGTCGTATGTACTAGCTTGTATTTTGATCACCCCTGTAACGTTTTCCCTTTTGCGAATTTCTATGAATAGAATGGGAGTGTGGCCTGTTTGCAGCTCTCCTTCTAAGAATTTGTACTACTCAATTGTAGCCTCTGAAAGCAAAAATATTTCATCAGGGGTCAGTCAGTCTCCTAGCAATGGTTCCGGGCATAGCACAGGCAAGTGAGAGCAATGCTAATGCTGAGTTAATTTAAAGTATTTTAGACAGTGATTCGGAGGACAGCGAGGTGATTAAGATAATGAAGAAGAGATTTTAAGGAAAGTGAGAGTTCATTTGATAAGACTGTGAAATCATACCTGAAGCCCTGCATGCGAAAGCAAAACATAGTGACAGGATGTGGGTTAGTAACAGTGATAACCAACCAATTATTCATTACTTTACAGGCTCTGGGTAACAAGGAGAACTGAGAAACGAATACTTAAATAATTCTGTATCGGAGTTGTCTGTGTTCTTGGAGTTTGTAGACCTGTTGTTTCTCCACACTGCGCGAGAAACAAATATTTACGTCATGGCAAAATTATCGGATCCACATGGAAAAAAGATCGTGCAAGTAGTTTGACACTCTGAGGATAATTTTTTTTTTCAAGTTGCTGTACGTCGCACTGACACAGATAGGTCTTATGGCAACGATGGGACAGGAGAGGGCTAGGTGTGGGAAGGAAGCAGCCATGGCCTTAATTAAGGTACAACCCCAGCATCTGCCTGATGTGAAAATGGAAATCCACGGAAAACCGTCTTCAGGCCGGCAGTGGGGTTCGAACCCACTATCTCCCGAACATTGGATACTGGGTGCATTTAAGTGACTGCAGCTATCAAGCTCAGTAAGAGGATGAAATTAAGGCCTACTTTGCCCTCTCCGTTCTGATGCCCCAGGTAAATAAGCACCTCACATCCAATTATAGTCGAGAAAAAGCTGGGTCTCCACTGATTAACATTTAACATGTTAAAAATGACATGTTGAAATTGACATGTATGTGAATATTTGGTTCAGTTGACTTGTTAACTTGATATGTTGAATTTAACCTATTTAATATGTTGGCATGTTTTCCAGTGGGACTGGAAAACATGTTAAATCAATTCATTATTCGTGTGGTATCAGCATGACTTCGGCAAAGTTCGTGTAGGTAAATTACATTAAAATCATGTTCAGACCCTCAGGAAGTTTTTAAATCCAAATCCAAACGCATTCAGAATTTCACCCACATCGTGCCTTCTATTCAGATATAGCCGCACCCACATCTCCTTTCCTTCCTTCTCAAGAAGGACTGATGACCTAGATGTTAGGCCCCTTTAAACAGGCATCATCATCATCCTTCTCAAAATCTTATAAGAAGCAACAGTGGCAATAATAAAGGGCAAATCTTCATCTGAGTCCATTGTCCTTATCTAAAATGCAAGACACCACCTGAATGTACTAAAACAAATTGATATGTTGCACTAGCTGTGTATAAACAAAGGAAGTCAAGTTTAACATGTTTATAAGTATGGACACAATGTTGAATGAAACAGTATTTAACATTTACCAGTTAACATGTTGGTGGTGTCACCATTAACATTTAACACGTTGTTGTTAAATGATAATCAATGGAGACCGGCCTAAAGATAAATGCATTGAGACCCCAATATTTCGAGAGACATTGAATAATGTGAAGTGCCTCTACATATACCAAAATGTTTTAAGATTTACCCCACAAAATATTCATTCTAACATCACTGTTGTTGAGCACATATTTTGAAAGCTTCACTGAAAACTGTGCATGAAAATTCTGGTTGCAGTTCCATTTACGGCATTTATTTCAGAGCAGTACACAGTAGCTCTGACAGGGTGGCTTACTCACATTCAGGGGAATTTAAATATGATTTCTAAGTGAGCACGTAGGACCATTAAACCTGAAGCGATTGGGTAAATGTAAGATATGTTATAAGCCCGCCTGGTGGCCAAGATTGTTAAGGCTATTGTGAAGTCTATATGGTTTGACACCGTGGTTAGCCAATTCAAGTCTCACTGGTTGAAAAAATACTCACTATCAGAATGTTGGCCAGTAGGGGAGGTGGTGTTATACAATTTGTAATGACTAGATTGCAGGCCAAAAGCATGGATTCAATTATAAACCTCTCCGCAGTGTTCATATGGAGTAAGGCCATATGACACTGATGATACTAATGCCGATTCCCATAGGGAACCTGAAATATTTGTTCCGAATGAGTAAAATTATAATACCAATATACAGTAGTTGGTCCATTATTGGACATTATAAATTTTCCAGATTGAGGATTTAGAGTTGAGGGGACTGAAATACGTAGGTGGTTTGAAAAGTTCTCGGAATATACTAGAATTAAGTATCTTATCTCAGTGGAGCTGCTTTCATTTTTCAACATAGTCTCCCTGTAGACCAATGCATTTGGTCCAGCGATGTTCCAATGCCTTGATCCCATCTCGAAAATGAGATTCCTCCAGGCCTGCAAAATACCTCTCCAAATCGGCTGTCAGTTCTTCCCTTGTAGAAAATCTCCGTCCACCGAGGAAAACTTTTCAGCGTGCGGAATAGATGAAAATCTGATGGTGCCAAATCAGGTGAATAAGGTGGATGTGGCAACAATTCATATCCCAGTTCATGAAGTTTTGCCATGGCAATAACACTTGTGTGCGGTGAAACGTTGTCCTGATGAAAGATGACCTTTTTCCTTGCCAAACCAGGCCTTGTTTCGCGTATCTTTTCCTGTAGTTGGTCTAGGAGGTTTGCATAGTATTGCCCCATAATTATTTGGCCAGTAGGAAGATAATCTATCAGCAGAATGCCTTTTGCATCGCAGAAAATTGAGGCCATGACCTTTCCGGCCGAACGCACTGCCTTTGCTTTCTTTGGTGGTGGTGAATCAGCATGTTTCCACTACTTTGACTGCTGTTTTGTCTCTGGGGTATAGTAGTGGACCCAAGTTTCATCTGTAGTCACAAACCGGTGCAAAAAATCATGTTGGTTGCACTGAAAACAGGCCAGACTTTGTTCGGATATTTCCAATCTGGTGCGTTTATTGTCCAATGTCAAGAGCTGCACACCCATCTTGCGGATAATTTTTTCATACCTAATTCTTCTGTTAAAATATAATATACCCGTTCAGAAAACATCCCTACAGCTTCCGCAATCTCCCGCACTTTCAGTCGACGATCCTCCATGACCATTTTATGCACTTTTGCGATAAATTCTGGGGTCGTAACACTTTTTGGCCATCCACTACGCGGATCATCATCCAAGCTCTCCCGACCAAATTTAAACTTGCTGGTCCACTTGGCAACAGTTGAAAATGAAGGAGCAGATTACAAGATATTAGAATCATTCCGTATTGACGGTTTTCACTTTACAATGGTGAAAAATGAGAGTATCCTCCTATTCAATACATCAGATATTCCGTCATTAGACGGAGCAAACAAATTCAGACATGTTTCGGCTCGCTTGAGCCATCTTCAGTGAAAAAATTAGGGGGGTTGGAATAATTTACATAACATAAGTTGAAAAAATGCTAAAAAACATAATGAAAGAGCAAATGAAAAAACAAACAAAAGAGAGCCTAGACGGAAACAAAATTAGCACAAATATACAATATTTACATCAATATGCAGAGCAAAAAACAACTTATTGCGACAAAATTCAGTGAAACAGGTGTTAATTTGAAATAATAATTGATACTAAAAACTGCGTTAACCTAAGAAACAAGGGAATGAGAAAACAAATGATGCAGATGGAAATGAATAATAGTAGCACATGGTGAGGTTGTGGACCTCATAGTTTACAAATTATTGGTTTATAAAAATGACAAAACAGTTTGAAATTGCTGTCAAAATCATCCTAGTGGAAACTCATCACATCAAATTGGTCAGGAGGAGAGTGGGAGCAAACATTTTTGAGAGAAACCAAGCCTGAATTAACCTGCAGGCGAAAAGCCTGTGACAAGGAGAAAAAAACACCATGAAATTTAAGGCTTGCTCCCGCTCTCCTCCTGACCAATTTGATGTGATGAGTTTCCACTAGGATGATTTTGACAGCAATTTCAAACTGTTTTGTCATTTTTATAAACCAATAATTTGTAAACTATGAGGTCCACAACCTCACCATGTGCTACTATTATTCATTTCCATCTGCATCATTTGTTTTCTCATTCCCTTGTTTCTTAGGTTAACGCAGTTTTTAGTATCAATTATTATTTCAAATTAACACCTGTTTCACTGAATTTTGTCGCAATAAGTTGTTTTTTGCTCTGCATATTGATGTAAATATTGTATATTTGTGCTAATTTTGTTTCCGTCTAGGCTCTATTTTGTTTGTTTTTTCATTTGCTCTTTCATTATGTTTTTTAGCATTTTTTCAACTTATGTTATGTAAATTATTCCAACCCCCCTAATTTTTTCACCGAAGATGGCTCAAGCGAGCCGAAACATGTCTGAATTTGTTTGCTCTGTCTAATGACGGAATATATGATGTACTGAATAGGAGGATACTCTCATTTTTCGCCATTGTAAAGTGAAGGAGCAGAGTTCCCCAGTGTGTTCTGAAAGTCGGCATGAATTTTCTTTGCTTACATACCTTTCTTTACAAAGTATTTAATCACTGCTCGAATCTCAGTTTTTCCCATTGTCACAAATCACTACGTGGGAACAACAACAAAGAGTCGTCACTACCACACTCCTGCAGCTAGAGCACTGACGTGCCACGTGTTCACTCACAAAGGATGTGTGATTATTGCGCAGGAACCTCGATGCTCTAACACTGACATCTAGCGGTGATTCCGAGAACTTTTCAAACCGTCCTCGTATCTGGAGGATTGATCCAGGAAATCATTTCTTTGAGGAACAGATAACGCGGGATTTTCACAACATTATTTAATTAGAATGTTCACGGGACCATATAATTTGAATGAATAATCTGGGAAAACATTGGAACAGATAATCGAGGTTCCACTATACTGTAGAACTGTACTAGAATACAGCAAATGTAAGATGTTTAATCTGTTCCTCTTAGACATGTTTTAAAGAAAAATATTCATAGAGTATGATTTCTTTAGTCTGTAGTCTCTGTGTAATGTCTGACACTCTTACGGAATTTAGAAGTGTATGTTATTGATAACATCCCTTACATTGTTTGTTGTCCAATCCTTGTCCCGTTTCTCTCTGGGGTTGGGCATGAAGCAAGCTGAATCTTTATAGCGCATTTTTATGACCGGATGCCCTTCCTGATGTCAACCTCATCAGATGAGTTATGAGATGAAGTGAATGACGTGATATATGATAGTAGGAAGGGAGAGGGTGAAACCCAATGTCAGCACATAGCCTACTCCTGTCAAATAGCTCAAGGTTTAATGTCTCCATCTGATGAATGAATCACAATCAACAGTGTCATATGATACCATTATAGTTGGTCCGTTATTGGACATTATAAATTTTCCAGCTTTTTTTGAAGAAAATGTATCTCACGAAAGGATGGCCACGACATACCTATGGATCTTGATGTTAAAGTCCCATCGTTGCAATACAAAAGCGCCCAACATTCAGTTGAAAGCGATCGGCAATGAACTTTCATAACGGACCATCTTAGCATCGCATTCAGCTGGTATTATTTTGGGAATCCTTGGAAATTATAAAGCAGAGTGGCCAAAACAATTGGAAGGAGACAGAGAGCATTTCAACAGCTCTTCTTGAAGACGCAACGAGTTTCATCAAATATTCATACTTGTAGAACATCTACAATTATGTCCAGGGTTAGAGTTTATTTCACCAGGCGAGCTGGCCATGCAGTTAGGGGCACGCAGCTGTGAGCTTGCATCCGGGAGATAGCGGGTTTGAATCCCACTGTCGGCAGCCCTGAAGATGGTTTTCCGTTGTTTCCCACTTTCACACCAGACAAATGCTGGAGGCTGTACCTTAATTAAGGCCACGGCCGCTTCCTTCCCACTCCTAGCCCTTTCCTATTCCATCATTGCCATAAGACCTGTCTGTGTCGGTGCAGCGTATAGCCACTAGCAAAAAAAAATAAAAAAATAATAATATTTATTTATGACTTCTATTATATCACCGAACAGGTTTACGGCACTTTCTATGAAATGGCTGTCAAAGTCTTCAAATAATCTCTAATTAACATGTTACTCCAGTTAGTCCAGTACAGTAGTTTGCTTCCTCTTGCCCAGACGTCTGCTATTTTGTAAATATTCTCTGTTATTCTTGAGTTAATTTGACTTTTTAGTATTTCTTAACATGTTCATTTATTATTTCTTGACATTACATTAGTTAAAAACATAAATATTATTATTTCTTGCAATATATAGCCTATTTTCTTTTAACCCCCTTTTAAGGAAGAAATATCAAATTCCCCTGAGTTTCATTAAAAAGGGATTCTACCATAATCACTAGGCTTTCAGACAGGAATCTAAATTGCTCCTTCCTAATACAAATCTAGTATTTTAATATGATTGGATACAATTATGTTCTCCAGCCCAGAAGAGATGTTGCACCTTACATATATAAAGCCATTACAGTAGAACCTCGATAATTCGAAATCGGTTAATTCAAAATCTCGTCTAATTCGAAGAAGCTCTCGTTCCCGGAAACAGTGAAGTTATGTTTGCCAGTGAGATATCCGAGTGCATTACTTGAATACTGTAAATGCACCTTCTTGGATACATTTTGGAAATAGTTTTTGCATGTTATTTAAATTGTTTAATTCGAAATACGGATAATTCGTAATTCGAAGTACAATGTCGGCCCCATTACCGAAATTCAGACTTTTAATTCGAAACTGCCTTTACATTTTAAAACAATAGTATGTTACAGAGTAATTTCAACTCGAAATGTATCCGCTCCGCGTCATAATAGAACGCGCGTTCCGGAACGTGGAAGGGTAGCTTTCCGCACTTACACTCACTTCGGTGGGTCTACAGTGCGCTTCATGATTGCTAAGTTGAATGAAATCGGAATTCTTTTGTATTCAACCTTTTAAGGAACGCCGTAATATCACGCAACAGGCAGTGTGCGGAAAAACAGAATCCGCGAACACTGGCGATGCCGACAGTTGACGAAAAAGCGTAGCTCAGATAATAAATTCGTAGGCACCGAACAATATTGTCATTGCCGGTGAAACTGCATTGCTTTATTTTAATGCAAGCCCAAACGGTCTTATGGTTTTAAATGGGTCATAGTAGTACGTTGCAATGCACATGGGATGGAAGCGAGAAACTTTATCCTCTCGTCATTGGAAAGTTCAATAAACCACAATGTTATAAGGACGTCGCTCACTTTCCATGCTACTATAAAGCATCTACAAATGGAAACAGTACAGAAATCCAAAAAATAATGCATTTGCACAGGGGGGGCCGGCATAATTTATCCTCGTCTTTGAATTGTGTGATTTTTTTTTCTTTCGTTGCGTGAGGTTGTGTTTGTCATTGATTTATCCAAGTGCATCATTTGAACGTTGTAAATGCACCTTGTTGGATACATTTCGGAAATAGTTTTTTCCATTGCATTTGAAAGGTTTAAACTGTGAATCGAGGTGATTGTATGTATTAATGGGTCTTAGAGTACTTTGTGACGCGGCAAGTGTTTACATTTCTGAAGTACGAGAGAAGTGCCATGGCGGGAAATCGTACAAGGATAGTCATAGAAAAGTTTGATTTTAAGAGCATCGGGTACTTCCTTTGTAAATACAAGGCATCTAAACTGCGTAAAGTATAGTAATCCAATTAATAAAGCACTTGCACATGGGAGCCAGCATAGATTTCCCCTCGTCTTTGAATCGTGCTTTTTTTTTCTTTCGTTGCGTGAAGTTATGTTTGCCAGTGAGATATCCGAGTGCATTACTTGAATACTGTAAATGCACCTTCTTGGATACATTTTGGAAATAGTTTTTTTTTCATGGCATTTGAAGGGTATAAACTGTGAATCAAGGTTAGCTGCATGCAGTAACGGGCCATAGAATATTTTGTAACATGGCAAGGGTTGGTACTTCTGAATTGCGAATTGGCGGTTAATTCGAAATCACGTAATTCGAAATCCGATTTTTGAGTCCCAACGACTTTGAATTAACGAGGTTTTACTGTAATAACAAAGTTTCCTTGCTAAAAATGAATGTAAAGTATCAGGATTTTAACTCATGTAATTAATGTTTGAAGCTGTCTGCGCAGTCTAGCTTGCCTGCTTCTAACCGGAGGCCCCGGGTTTGATTTCAGACTTTTATGTTTAAGTTTTTATGTTAAAATATCCTTATAAAAACAGCAGTTGTTTTATTTGCGTAGCATAACATTTTAAAAGTTTGTATCATTTCCAGCTCGTACTGGCTTGAGCAATGAGTGCAGTTTCCAGCCGAGTTCTAGGTCATGAATAAACCGAAATTTCTGGAGTTTTGATGATTTTCTGTCTCCTTCCAATCTGCTTGTGATTAGTGACAGGCAAATTAAAATGCATTTGAGAGCTTTTGAGAAACGACACTCACATTCGAAACCATATTCTCAAGTTCAACATAACCTTTAAAAGTCGCTGTAGGCCCAATTTACGTGGTACAAGATTTTCAGAAACTTACTGCAAACAGAGTGGCCGCTGACCAAATTACAACTGAAGATTTTTAAAAATGGAATTCGCCATCATGTTGGGCGCTTTTTCTCTGATGTGCTTTATTGTATTAGTTTACAGAATTAAAAACTACTTGTGATCGATTGTTGATCAGCTTGTTATTTATTAGATTTATCGATGAGCTTGGCTGATTAAAGTTGCTGACATTAAAGAAGTTTTTATGGGAAACTGATGAAATTTCTTTGGTAAATCTGAATGTAAAGTATCAAGATTTTTAACTCAGGTAATTAATGTTTGAAGCTGGTCGCGCAGTCTAGCTTGCCAGCCTCTCACCGGAGGCCCCGGGTTCGATTCCTGGCCACGTCAGGCATTTTGACCTGGATATGAGGGCTGATTCTAGGTCCACTCATCCTATGTGATTACCATTAACTGAGGAGCTATCTAACCCTGAGATGGCAACCCCTATCTAGAGCGCCAGGAATAACAGCTGAGAGGATGTCACACTGACCATGAGTCACCTTCCAATCTGGAGACCTTCGGGCTGAGCAGTGGTCGCTTAGTAGGCCAAGGCCCATTAAGACTGTAGTTTGTTTTGTTTCAGGAGTGTTTGTAAGTTTATAATAATACATATTTAATTACTGTGATATTTAGTCAAATTGTTGATGGTTTTAATTCATTCCCAGATTTTCTGTTTTCCCATACTGTACATTTTTTTCCTGGGATCCCTCCCAAAAACAGAGAATTGAGGTTCCACTGTATAGCAGAGGACAGGACTCCAGGTCATATTCAATTATCATTCATCAGTGTACACACACAGAATGTGCTATTAAACAGAATACAATGTATAATCTCTTACTGGTTATCAGTAAGGAACAAGACTACAGAATTACAACTATATTTGCATTTCAATACAAAAGAATTACCTGATTCTTGATCATTCACAGCCTTTGCAGTTTCAGTCTTCTGCCCCTGCAGACGCCCTTCTGCATCATAACAGATGGTCTCTTCAATGTCACTTTCAATTTCAAACCTGCAATACAGAAAATAAAATGCTATTATCTAAGACGCCAGAGCAAGTTATTCATGTCCAATACTTTTTGCTAGGACCTTTCATTGGCGCCATATAAATACTGAAAACAAAGTCTATTGTATTAATATTATTAGTGTTCAGTTTTCGACACATGTGTTATCATCAGTTCATATGAAACATGTTTCAGATATACTTAAGAGTCTGAACACTTCTTTCCAAATTTGTAATGAGTTAATGGTGATCACTAAAACAAATTACTTCATAATTTTGAATTTTCCTTTCACCGACTGCCGGAGTCAGCCAATTATCAAAAGGCTAAACCCTGACTCAGAAGCACAACAATAAGTATCACAAAGAGAACCTCGGGCACGATGAAAACTAACATAAATGTAGCACACATTCATAGTTCTAAAGGGTAATCTTTGCAGTAAAATGGAGAAACAGAGTAAACTTAGTTAGTCGCCCATTGCAAATCTCACATCATTTCGACTTCCAGATAGCAAGAGTCTGATCGTGATCTCGCAAGTTCCGTATTCCAATGAAAATTAAATTTTCACGACTGCACTGTATGCTAAATAAACTTTTAATGTTAAGTACAGAAAAAACTTGACCAACCGGGCAGCAGTGGGATACGAACTCACAGCCTCCCGATTTCCCGGGGAATGACAGCGTGCAGACAGGTTGACCAAATCAGGAAGCTCACTCACTGGTTTAAGTTTTCACCAGACCTTGAGAAGAGCTGAAAATCGTCCAGTATGGAGAAGCGCAGTTAATGGCATCATGTCGGTCAGCAATGGATAAAATGACCTGCTGTGATGATGATACTTAGGTAAGCATACCTAATCTGATGGATAAATTTGCTGAATAACAATATTTATTCATTTATTTGAAGAATAAAATAATAACAATAATAATAATATAAATGAGTCAAAATATGTGAATTGGCACCCCATTTTACTAACATCACCAAAATGCAAAATATATATACAGTATTTTAATAGTAGACCTACTTTGCAAAATTCAGAATATTGTAAAAGAGATGGATTTTTATGCAGTGTTTTTTATAACTTTATAATTGCAATTAATGAAATTCACACAGAACCCTAATAGGTAAACAGGGACAAAATATGAAATAAAAAACATGATGCTTTGATGACCTCTTCTTAATTAAAAAAAAATCATTTTTGGTAAACGTATAGAAATGTTTTCATGTTATCAAAGTCACTAGAAGATTTTGCAAAAATGTACAAATCTGTAAACATTTTTTGAATAATTATAGTGTAAAAGTATTTTGGTTATCTCCATATTTAAACAAGTGACAGAACTCTTTGTCTTGCAGTGCACGCACACTGTATAGTGCCCACTATACAGCTATGAATTGACCTTTCTACTTAACCTGTTGAGTTGTAAAAGGTACTGTACTGCAAAAAGAAAAGAAATTTTTTTATTCAATAAAATAAATTGTATAACTTAAACAACAATGTGTTTTTATTTGCTGCTATAGATCTCATTGCTGGAAGCACCCCTCTGAAAAAATCCTGGGTATAGCCTTGGTTGCAGTAGCAATCATACTGAAAAAGGAAATACAGGAATATATGGAGTCTGCAAAGTATGTCAGTGGCAGGTGATAGTAATGAGGATGTAGTCTGAAAATGGTACAAAAGATATCCTTCAAGTACACGTTTCTTAAACAGGCAATAATGAGGAAGACATTGAAGACCTGTAACAGGAAGTGGAAAGCCATGTAGAAGGTGAAGAAATATTAATGATGGGAGATTTGAATGTACAGATGAGAGAGAGAGAGAAAGAGAGAGAGAGAGAGAAGGAAAACAAGAAATATGACCTTATGGATATAGAAACGCAAATTAAGGAGAAGTACTGACTAATTTTTGTAGGAGGAACCAACTGATAGTCGGAAACATATGGTTTACGAAGAAAATTTTTATTTTAGACATTACAATACACTTTCTTCTACTCACAATCCAGCCTTGTCAAAATAATAATTTTTACTCATTGTGCTGAAATAAGTGTCTATTTCACCCAAACTTATTAAAACCTTCTACTCACAGTTTACGTTTTCTACCAAATGCAGCTTCCTCCTTTGTTATCTATTGTCCTTGAGCCAACACCAACTAGATATGTGTCTACTGCATTGTCTGATTATCAACACAGATTGTAGTTTAACTAGATGTTAGAATGAGGTGCTTTACAGGTTACACGTAGATCTGTAACCATATGACGGTGTATATTATAAATGTTACAGATAACAGGTCTAAGATTTTTGGGCAATTTGTATAACCGCTGAAGAAGAGAGAATTGATGCTCTCGAAACATGCAAGGGTTGTAATGTGGTAATAATCGTTTAACATACCATATAATCCCGAATACCATCCACCACCGAATAAGACCCGCACCCTAAATTTGAGATGGCAAAATACGGAGAGAAAAAAAAATCAAATAACTTACATACCTATTTAATTTTCTTCAAATACTGTATACCACAAAAATCAATTCCAACAGCTTACAATAAATAACATCACAAAATTCGTAAATAAAATCGGTCCAATACTCAGATCATTTACAATTCACCGTCGTCATCTGAAGTTTCACCATAGGAACTTTCGTCGCTGGCATCTTTCCATAAATAGTCGTCCTCACTACCATTCACTGAATATGAAATTCCACATTTCTTAAAACTTTTGGACACTAAATCGTTGGGAATGCGTGCCCATGTGATCTTGATCCAGCTGCATATTAGTCCCACTTCAGGCCTCTTCACTTGTCCGGTTGGTGTTAACGCGTGATCACCATCAGACATCCATTTGGTGTACAGCTGTTTCATTGCAGTTTTGAAAAGCCGTTCACACACACAACCAACGGCTGTAGAATAGAAGTGAGTCCTCCAGGAATTATTGCAAGATCAGTTTTTCCTTTCCTCATCATATCTTTTACGGCGTCAGTAGTATGTCTTCGGTAACTGTCCAACAAAAGCATGTTTCGTTTCTATAACAAAGCTCCTGGGCGACATTGCCCAACCCACTTCACCCAGTCCTCAACTAACGCACTGTCCAACCAGCCGGACTCATGTGTTCTAACAATAACACCAGACAACAAGTTTCCTTTCGGAAGTGTTTTCCTTTTCAGAACCACATAGGGAGGGAGTTTGGTTCCATCTGCTAATACGCACAACATTACCGTGCATCGTTGCTTTTCGTTACCACCTGTTCTTCGTATCCACTGTATTTTCCAACGGCATTTCAAAATAGACAGGTGTCTGGTCAGCATTCCCAATTTGCGACAGCGAATAAGAATTTTGCTTCCTCAAATGAATAATGTGACGTTGAAAGGACGTTAATTTTTCTTCATACGCCCCAGGGAGACATTGTGAAATAGACGCACGTCTTTAAATGCACAATCCCATTCTCCAATAAAAGTTTCGAATCCATCCGCAGCTTGCAGTAAAACTCTGTGTTTTAAGTTCTTTTGAGATCTCTAGTGCTTTCAATTGACACATTCCACTAGAAACACCATATCCTAACTCACGTTTTTCTATCACAAATTTGTGGAGTCGTTCTTCAATTTCCGGAAATACTACACTCTGCCCGCGGAACGCTCTGCGATCGCTGTTACTTTTTAGAAGTTTTTCTTCTTCTTCCGCCAATCACGAATACATGATTCATCAGTATCGTACTTTCTGCCAACAGCACGATTTCTGTATATTTCAGCTTCGCTTACAACTTTAAGTTTCTCACGCACAGTAAATGACTGCAGACGCCGTTTCGAATTCATCGCTTACTATCGGGACAGCACTTTCACAGGACAGATGCGGAACTTGAATGTGAGCGAGATAGACTTCAGTAACAAACAGTCTCGATTCTCGCAAAGTATGATATCCCGCGAGATCAGCTATTCGCGCACCCAGCATGCCAGCAACACTTGTGAAAGATATGACAATCGAGCATCCGCAGCAGCGGCTTTCATATTTACTGCATATATACCCATAATCTTTGATTTACTGTATTTCATTACCTTGCATTTCACGTTTAAATGCCACTGTAACCGTATTGAGAAAAATCAATCTTGTTTTCGTAAACGCAACTAAAACATAATAAGACCTGAATGAGCATTTACATGTGGTATATTGAGTATGGTAACTGTATTAAAATCTATTTCAGTACTCCATGTAAACGTAGTAAATATTTACGAGAATGAACAGCTTGAATACGACCCGCACCCAAGTTTTAGAACCAATATTTTGGGGAAAAAAAGTGTGGGTGGTTTTCGGGATGATAGGTATAATTTTAAGTATTGACTAGTTGATGGTATATGTATGTGTGATTTTAATGAAAATATTAATATTTGTAGTGAGTTTTTACGGCTGGATGGCCTTCCTGACATCAACCTCGTCAGAGGAGTTAATGAGATAAAACAAATGACATGATATATGAGTAACTACAACTGATTATATGTTCAGTACATGTAGGTCTAAAAGTCATGTGTTCACAATTTATTGTTTTCTTTACTTTTTAAATTTAGAGATACTGCCTTCCAACGAAGCCAGTAAGACTCAGAATACAATCATAAATTTGTTAACGAATAGTGTAGAATACATACATGTACAATTTATAGTTCTTTTATAGCCAGAAGTCACTGAACAAAATGGGAGGCTGTTGCATATTGGAACCCCCTTACTTTTTGCAGCTATAAAAGCAGTAAAGGAGGTCTAATGCGCAAGGAAATACGGTACTTTCTGAGGTTCATCAGTTTTCTTAAACAGGACAGACTACTCCTTCACCAACCTCGCTGTGTGATTTTAAGATTATATCATCTTCATTCACACTGATTCATGGAGAGAATGACTTAAAACATGGGCAGGAGAGCTATAAACTAACTTCACGTCATCAACATCCCACATGATGTGATTGAGGCACGATTCTTTCTCAGACTGAAAAACTTAAACACTCACCACACAAATAAAGTGCTCATAAGCAAGAGACTACTGAACATCCATGAAGAAAAGACAGATTTCCCATAAACACTGGATGATTACCCACTAAAATGTAAGATAAATAACACTTTATTCATTCTTGAGCTTAATACCACTTGACGAATAATTATGGTACTAATAAAGCATAATTTTCACAGGCATTTCTCACAAATGTGATCTGCTGTTCTCCATAACCAAAGATTACTATAAGGAGGAAACTACAAGAAAAGTCAATGCATTGTGACGGAGGCATGTGCTGACTGCCGACCACTGAAAATTGATGTAACCTCCCCACTAACCCTGGGTATCATCAACATTCCAGGTCAGTTTAATTTGAGTAATTTCAAAGCTCACTGTAGTTAAATATGTACAGTGTACGACCTAATATATTTTAACGTTATTCACTCTTAAGTGCTGAACAAAATTTCATAATCAAAGGTTTATGTACAAGCTTACCCATCATCTAGATCATCTGCACTCCTATGTTTAGAATTTGCCGCGGGTTGATCTGAAAAGCCTGACATTCTCTGGAGCCGTTCTGCCTCTAATTTTATCATCCTTTCTTGTTCTTTCTTCGCCAATGATTCTTCTGATTCCAGCGGATCTGAAGGCTGACATATAAACATAAGAGTAAAGATTTTGAATCTGAAAATTGAACAAAAGACCTGCACTGAAAATTGTGCAAAATTTACTTCAATAGCAGTAAAACTGCCAAACACAGAGCAAACAAGGCCAGAAGTACCTATATGACTCAAAAGTAGGTTGACAAAAGCAGCATTAATACTCAATAATAGTTTATCATCATTATTATTAACATAGCAGTTTATTTTTAAAAGTAATAGAGAAAGAGAGAGTATAGAAATGATGGGGTTGAGCAGAGTGAAAGGAAGGGAAAAGGAAAGAAGAAAACGAGGAAAGGATATACTATACTGGAGTGGTGGCTGAAAGGTGCAAAATGAATGGGCCTGATAATTACAAAACAGTTGAAGGAGTAAATCAGACTGAATATCAGGAATGACATGAAGGGCTTCATACAAGTGTATGCAACAAAGACAGGGAACAAAGGAGGATACTGAGGAATTCCTGCAGAAACAAGAAAAGGAGACAAATGATATGGAAGTGATTATAAAGGGAGATTTAAATGCACGGATGCTAAATGAAAGACAAGAAAAGGAAGAAGTAATCGAACCACATGAATAAGGGAAAAGGAATTAAGCAGACAAACTTAGTTTTGTGAGAGGAATGAAATGATGGCAGGCAACACATGGTTACAAAAGAAAAACAGCAGGAAAATTACAAGACATGGCTGAGGTGACAGAAGAATAAAATCAGTAACTGATTACTTCCTGGTGGAAAGGACAAATTACACACAGTTGAAGGATGTAACAGCTTTCCAGGAGAAGCATTTGATGGAGATCACAGAGTTGTGATAGCAAAAATGAGAGAGGGGAAAATGGAAAGATTCAAGTAAACAAGAGACAGTAAAACAAAAGTGTAGAAATTAAAAGATAAGAACGCGGAGGAAGAACTTCTGGAGAAACTGAAACAACAAATTCCAGTTACTGAAGCAGGAAATGTGGAAGATGAATAGTCCAACTTTAAGTGGGGCAGAGAGTGCCTGTGGTAGAACATCGACGAGACTGAAAGAAAAGGACACACCATGGTGGAATGAGAAGGTGAGAGAAGCAGTTAAAGGAGAGGCGAAAGCATAGAATAGAAATGTTTAAAAAATAAGAAAGTAAAAGGAAGTATTGTGATAATAAAACGAAATGTAATAAATTGGTAAGAGAAGAAAAGTTGGGAAGAATTTACACAAAAGATGGAAACGAATGGAGCTTGCAGTAAAAGAATGCTGTATGGAATTATACAAAGTAATTGGAAGAATTTATATAAAGCTGATGACAGAGGAAGGTGGAGAGTTGATAACACTTCCAGAAGAAACAAAGAGAAGATGGAAATTGTGCAAAGAAGACAGCAGTAATGCAGTGTGATGACTAAACAGTAACATCTTTTTTTTTTCTTTTTTTTTTTTTTTTTTACTAGTTGCTTTACGTCGCCCCAACACAGATAGGTCTTATGGCGACAATGGGACAGGAAAGGGCTAGAAGTGGGAAAGAAGTGGCCATGGCCTTAATTAAGGTACAGCCCCAGCATTTGCCTGGTATGAAAATGGGAAACCACGGAAAACCATCTTCAGGGCTGCTGAGTGAGGTTTGAACCCACTATCTCCCAAATACTGGCCAACAGTAGAAAATGATATAACAATGTTAGAGATGGAATTAGCAGACCGTAAAACGAAAATGGGGAAGGCACCAGGGATGGATGAAATTAGTGTGGAAATGATCAAGGCTGCTGGACCTGTTGGACCACAATAAGTGTACAAATTTTTAAGTGCATATGGAAATAGAAACATATGCCAGAAGACTTTCTTCCATTGAGGGGTACATTTTTGGTCTTTTTTCTTTCTTTATGCAATAAGGCATTCATAATGATACTTCAGTATTTAAGAAGGGAGACAAAAATGTGTGTGATAACTATAGAGGAATCACACTCTTATCACAAGTGACAAAAATACTGAAATAGGATAATGGAGAGGAGAATGAGAAGAAAGATAAAAGGAGAGCTGCAACAGGAACAGTATGGCTTAAAAGTGGAAGATTTACAGAGGACTCAATCTTCAGCATGAGGCAATTAAAGGAAAAGAATTGGAAAAATGGAAAGGATCTGGTCTTGACATTCATAGATCTAACATAGACATACAATAGTGTTCCCAGGAAGAAGGTTTGGGAAACCATGATCAATAAGAGACTGGGTATACAAACTGTAGAAATGGTGCAAGTATGGTAATACACAACTGCATCAGCAGCGTACAGACTCCGACTGGAAAGAGTGAATGGTTTAGAAATGAAACTGGACTGATATAGTGGAGTGTTCTGTCACGTCTTTTGTTTCTAATGGTTATGGGCAAAATTATAAAGGAGATGAAGTTATTAATTACTATCTGGGGAACGAACAACAAAGAAGTACAAGAACAACTTGATGCACTGAACAAGAAAATTGAATAATATGATACGAAAATCAGCGCAGAGAAAAGGAAGACCATGGTATGTGAAGAGGAGAAAGACAAGAGAAAAGCACCGTAAAAATTGGTGGTCAAAGCCTTGAAATTGTGGAAAGTTTCAAATACCTAGGGAGTGAATTAATGCAGAATACAAGGCTGGATGTGAGGGTGCAACACGACAATGCATTCTACCAGAGTGTGAGAAACCTTGTCTGGAATAAGGAAGTGTAAAGAGATAGCGTACAAATATAATATGCACCCATATTGACTTATACAGCTGAGGCCTGGACAATGACAAGTAGGGAGGAGAGCAGAATTCAAGCAACAAAATGAAATACCTAAGAAGTATAACAGGAGAGACAGATTGAGAAATGAAGATGTGAGAAAGGAGGTCAGAATAGAAAACCTACACTTGGAGTCAACTCAAGTCCTAAGCAGTCCCTTTATTGTTATATGTGTTATATAAAAGCCGCTTGCATTATCCGCCAGGTTCGGGAGGAGAACTGAGATGAAGAAGGGGAAAGAGAGAAAATGCTCACATGCAGAAGGATATTTTCCTCAGTTCTTGAATTGACTTTCGGTATATCATCAAAGGCATCACTTAGGACTTGAGTTGACACCGAGTATAAATAATTGATAGGCGTAAACTAAGATGGTTTTGACATGTAAAGAGGATGGAGGAAAGAAGAATACCAAAACAGATGATAGAGATGAAGTTTGAGGCAAAGAGGGCAAGAGGGAGACTTAGAACAAGGTAAATCAATTCAATAAAGAGGACTGCAAGAAGAAGAAACCTGGACTGGGACAAAATGATGGAAGAGGAATGGTGAAAGGAAAGAGGATGGTGGAAAAGTGCCATAAATTCCCCGATCCAGCAGGAGCTGGATAAGGGGGAAAAGAGACGGAGGATGGTTGATAGTTGAATTGTGATTTCTCCCAAGTATGCAATGAGCTTGTTGACATATCTGTAACAAGGGAAAATTTTGTAAGGATATACTATATATGATGTAATATCAACATAAATCTTGCGAGTCCCCATCAGACCTAGGCCCTGCTCACTCACACAAGATATTCAAATCTTGACTAAGATAACAGCAAATGTTGAATTTAACAAGTTTCAACAAATGTTAATTTCAAAGTGTGCAACATCATCACCTATAATAAACCACGGCACATCAGAGTTTCAGATATTATGATGACGAATACAATAATTGCGCCTGATCTCATAATTTGTTTTGAGAGAGTAATATATATATTTTCTCAAGTTTATATGAAGTGAATATTTTAATAAAATATTTTAAGTTCAAACAACAAACTTTTATGATAATAATAGTTTTAATAGAATGTGAAAAATTGTTACACTTAGACCAACTGACATCACACACGGGAATATTGTAATAGTTTTAATTTCAATGTTAATAATTGTTATATCGCATATCACAGCCATACGGCACAATATATAAGATAATTATATTTAATCAGGTTTCTTAAAAATTGTATTATTTAAGTTTGCTAATGACAAATCATGTATACAAATTCAAGGTCAATGTTCCTAATTAACCTTGTGATGATAATATGGCTGAAGATGCTCAGAAAATGAGTGAAACATGTACAACGTTTTTAATAATTTGGCAATAAAATAAGGATGAAATCCTAATTTTGTATGCTAGTTAAGTATTGAATAGGTGAAAAAACAAAGTTTTATTATTCTCCTTTCGATAAGGCATGTAAAGATGCAGTTAACAAAGTGGCAATATGGTGTAATAAGTGGCTGCAGTGTAATAAGAATGTAGATGTTGAGGAACTATACAGAGAAAAACAGAAAGAACATAGTAAATGAATTCATAGAAAGAAAAAAGTCTACCTGAGACAAAAAATAGAATCAATCCAAGACGACTACAGAAACACGAACATCCACAAGATGTATGGAACTGTCAACACAATTAAAAAAGGATTTCAACCACGATCAAGTATTATGAGAGATAAGCCTGGAAATTTAATTGTTGATCAGGAAAAATTATTAAATTAGAGTAAGCAATACTTCAATTCCTTGTTGAATTGTGCTGTATTGGTAAACCATCTAGTTCCCCATCAGAAGAACAAATACCAGACACATCATATCAAGAGGTATTATGAAGTATTATACGTCTAAAAAACAATAAAGCTTCAGGTAGTGACAACATTCCTGCTGAGCTTATTAAATATGGTGGAGAAAGATTACATAAATACATATATAAGATCATTCTAAGGATATGGCACAATGAAATTATTCCAAAAGAATGGCCGGAATCACTTACTGTCCCAATTCATCAAGGAGGGGATAAGGAAGAACTTCAAAATTATCGTGGTATCTCTCTTGTAAATACGGCCTACGAAATTCTGTCTTTTATTCTTTTACAGTGTTTAAAACCAGCTGAAAATGTTATTGGGGACTATCAGAACAGTTTTCATAGTAACAGATTCACTACAAACAACATATTTGCAACTAAGACTATTAATGATAAGATGTGGAAACACAAGAAGTCGGTTCATTATCTCTTTATAGATTTCTTCAAGGCATATGATTCAATCCACAGAGAAGAGTCTGGCATTCCCATAAAATTAATTAACATGTGCAAACAGTGTATGGATGGTAATGTTAGTGTGTTTTGCTCAAGAGCAGAAAATAAAGTTCCTTCCAGAATAAAACTGGTCTGAGACAAGGGGATGCACTATCTCCTCTTCTATTCAACATTGCACTGGCAAAGATTATCAGGAAATTAGCTCTTGTACCTTCTGGCATCATACTGGGGAGACAACATAAAGTCCTTGCATATGTGGATGATATTGTTCTTATTGGCCGCAATGAATTACAAATTAGGCAGTTATTTGTGGAACTAGAGGAAATGGCAGCAAAAACTGGCTTACAGGTAAATGATAAAAAGCCACATTACATGGTTGTACAGAGACCGAATCATGACGAGGTTGACAGATTGCCTTTGAAGATTGGGAAATATATATTTAAAAGAGTAGCGGAGTTTAAATTCCTTGGTGTATTAATCAATCAGCAAAACCAAAGCCAACAAGAACACCAAGCTACAATTAAGAATGCAAATAAGGCATTTTACTCTATGAGCCCTATATTAGGCTCCAAGTTTTTAACAAGGAATGCAAAAATGATTATCTACAATACAATCATTCGACCAGTACTTCTGTATGGTTCCAAGACATGGAGTATAACCATGAAAGAGCAGCAGCAGTGCAAGTCTTTGAAAATAAAGTTTATAGAAAAATATTTGGCCCATGGTTCGATCCTATCTCTCAAAGCTGGCAGAAAAGATCTAATTATGAGATTTATACCCTCCCTCAACAACACACTATAATGGGTGTGACAGAATCCAACAGACTGCGCTGGGCTGGACATGTACTGAGGATGCAGGATAACAGAGCACCAGTAGATCTATACAAGGGATCTCTTAATGGGAAAAGACCTTCAGGAAGACCCCGAAGCATCTGGAAGAAGGAGATCAACAAGGTATGACGGACCCTTCAAATTGATAACTGGGAAGAGCGGGCTAAAGATCAAAAAGGATGGAAGAGGATTGTGAGATCAGCACGGGAACTTAACGTCTCTCAGAAGCCTACAGTGTGAGTGAGTATTATTATTATTATTATTATTATTATGAAATTTAAATATAGAAAAGTGTCCAAATGCAGTATCTGTATTTTATTACAGTAGAAGTCCACGATAACGAGTACTGCATATAATGAGAACCCCGTTATAACGACACTATTTTATTGTCCCTTCGAAATTCCTATGTTATACTGTGTATTATCCTTCGGTTACAGCAAGACCCCTATCACTGATCCATCCGTTATTACGAGTGATTAAGCGCACGCGATTATTTCCGTTATTGAAAGTTAGAAACTTCATTTTGTTCCGTATTGAACTGTGATTACAGTAAAATGTTAAAGGTCCACTTTTTCAATACCATGAGTGTTTATTGATGTGAATATATATCACATAACGTTTCAAGAAGATTGGTACTAGTTTCGACGCTCATTGCGTGTCATCATCAGCCAACAAATCAATTGAGCAAAATACAACTTATCAAATAGCAATATATAACACATGATAGCACCTACAAGACAAATGTTAAACTATGACTAGTTGAAATATAAAATACAACAGCAAATACGAGGATTAATGTTAAAAGTTAAATTGTCAAAAGTTAAAACAATGAAAGCAAAACAGAGAAGGTAACAATAGTTAGGGTATGATACAGGAGAAAATAGAGGTTTGTAGAACATAAGGTGTATCTATATACAACATTTAAATGCACCTACTAAGGCGCATCGATCCCGACATTAAATTTACACTTGAGTCTGAAGCAAACAGTTTAATCAATTTTCTAGATTTGACCATTCATAGACACCCTTCCTCTTTATCTTACAAAATCTTCAGGAAACCCACACAAACTGCAACTACCATTCATCAAGACTCCACACATCCCCAAGCACACAAACGTACTACCTATAATAGTTTAGTCCACCATGCCTTCACAATACCTATGTCAAAGAAAGACATGAACAATACTATTCGTGCAATTTAACGGTTACAATAAGCCCTTTATGGAACAAATTATCAACAAGTTCAGACACTGACATAAGACCACTCTTACTAAAGAAAAATCTAAAGATGCCACTTCTTCCACCTTTACTTTCAACAAAGATGTCTACAAAATCACCAATCTTTTCAGAAAACATAACGTAAAAATTTCCTTCAGAACAAATAACAGGAATTCTGAAATTCTGCACAATTCCCCATCAGTTAACATGTCCAATACTTTCTTAAAGTCCGGAATCTACAGATTCAAATCCAATGACTGCGATTCCACATACGTTGGGCAAACAGGACGCAGTTTCACGACTAGATATTCAGAGCACGTCAACGCTATAAGATACAATAGGTTTTCAGCAACACATCTCTGACTCCAACCACAAGTTTACTGACATTGAACACAATTTAGAGATCCATCAAATGGCCAATAAAGGGCCCCTCATGAATATAATCGAAAACTGTTTTATGCATTTCGATCAATACTTTAATCCTAACTTCAACTTCAATTAAATTTCTGATAAGCCCAATATCCTTTTCGATTTCTTAATTAACTTGTTTAAAAATATCAGATTTCCAAACACTAGCGCTATCTTTCGAGCCATGTGCAATACACATCCCTGTCACTTACCCCCACTACCTCATCCCTCTGCCCCACCATAGCCTTACTCCTCAGCTTTAGCTCCTCCTCCTCTTTCCCCTTCCCCTCCCCTCACTCTCCCTTCCCTTCCACTATTTGGCCTCCATTATTGCTCTCTTCATTAGCCCAGCTCCTCTCCTTTCAACATCTGTGCCATCACGCTACTCAAGGTGAGTTCGCCTCCTTTCCCTTATATTTCTTTTGGCTATGTACATTTATATCACGCCTAATTTGGCTTTCAATCTTTTCATCAGGACTCCAAGTTTCCATACTGACGTTAATTCAAATTATGATCTTCACACGACCACATTGTTGGCTTCGAAACCACCTGAATTAAGAATGTTAATTACCGCAACTTAAGAGAACAAGGTTTATTCTTCCCACTGATAACATATGTTGCCTTATGATCTATGCACCTCAAGCTGGACTATTCTCTTGTTTATCAAGACTCAACAACTGGGATACCTTCTCAAAAATGTTATATTTTACGGTCAGATGCACCTCATCATTTTCAACTGGTTATAATCTAACAGTGATTTTATAGGTGCTGTCATATGTTTTAGTTGGTCACATGCACCATACCCTCATCATTTTAACGTTACATTTAAAATTTGAATTAGTAGGTGCATTTAACTGTTGTATATAGATACATATTATGTTCCACAAACCTCAAGCTGGACTATTTTCTCGTGTATCATATCCTAACTATTGTTACCTTCTCTGTTTAGCTTTCATTGTTTTAACTTTTGACTATTTAACTTTTAACATTAATCCTCGTATTTGCTGTCATGTGTTTTATATTTCAACTAGTCATAGTTTAACATTTGTCTTGTAGGTGCTATCATGTGTTATATATTGCTATTTGATAAGTTGTATTTTGCTAAATTGGTTTTGTTGGCTGATGATGACGTGCAATGAGCATCGAAACTAGTACCAATTTTCTTTAAACGTTATGTGATATATATTCACATCAATAAACACTCATGGTATTGAAAAGGTGGACATTTAATATTTTCATTATTTCCGTTACCAATATTTATGCACCCCAGCGATTATGTTGCATGCGATCAATTACCTTCGGTATCGGTTCCTCGCTATGTCCACTAGCGAGTTCTCTCGCTAACCTTCGAGGGCGATGTCGGAGTCAATTAGTAATACCCGTCGCCTGCTGTTCCGTAAAGAAAATTCGAAATGAAAGAGAATATGTTTTCGTAATAAATGCGTGAATAATGTGTCCGATAACAGTTGTTAACTTGTTAAAAATAAAGGCCGACTAAACGATCGCTTAATTATAATGCTAAATACTGAAATTAAGAAAGAATGAGATACACCTCAACATATGGTAGAGTGGATCACTGTTTCAGTGGTTACTTTTATATTTTCTCGCGTCTGGTTAAATTTCGGAAAGGCTGTTATCATGTAAAGTTTTAGCGAGAAGTTTTATCATTTCTCAGCTGGCGACTGACATATGTTTCCATAATACATTTGTTAAATTAGGTTAGGTGATGCTGTCTGAATAAGAAAACTGAAACATTTGAAACAAAATGCAATCGTTTATTTCAGTGCGGTATTGTTTTCTCGCTATGTGCACTTCCAAGCTCTCTCGTCGACATTCGAAGGCGATGTCGGAGTCAATTAGTAATACCCGTCAACTGCTGTTCTCTGAAAGAAAATTCAAAATGAAAGAGGATAATACTTTTCGTAATAAGTATGTAAATAACATAGCCGATAGCAGTTGTTAACTCATTAAAATTAAGGGTTCCGTAAACACTCGCTTAATTTGAATACTCTACACTGAGATTAAGTACGAATGCGAAACACCTCAAGATATGGCAGAGCGCATCACTGATTTCTGAGTTATATTATATTTTCTCGGTCTAGTTAAATTTCGGAAAGGCTATTCCCATGCAAGCTTTTAGCAAGAAGGTTATCATTTCTCTACATGCGTTTGAAAAATGTTTTCAAGATACATATACAGTTAGGTTAGGTGACGCCGTTTGAAGAAGAAAACTGAAATGTTTGCCACAGAAGCCTCTGGAGTGATACCGTTATTTCTCCGAATCCAAGATGATGGTTTTTTCCTCAGAATTTCAAGCGAAAAATTAAGGGTTGTCTTGCAATCGCGGTATAACAGTAAGTTAATGGATACCATTGGCAACTACCGTGGTAACCATGCTGCTTCTTTTCACCCCTGCACGCACGCGCACACACACTAAAATCGTTGACAATAAACGATCGCCTCTTTATTATACATCGCTACCCGTGGCAACCGGTTGTACAGTGCCTGTGTGCAACGTCACTGGATCTCGGGATATAGTGAAGAATGAATGACGTTCTATTAGCCTCTACAAAAACGAATGGCATCAAAACATGAGAGCTTTCGAATTCTTAGGAAGGCCACGGCTACTCAGTGGCGGAGTTATAACGCGTCTACTATACCTGACGCTTAGTGAAATTAAGTTTATAGAGAGCAGGAATATTTTCATGATGGATAGTCGTATTGTAAAGTTACGAGGTATTGCCGGGAAAATTTTCAACAGGTTTTCGTCGATATTATAATGTCGATTTTAAGTTAATGGTTATTAATATTATGCTGTCAATTTTAAGTTAAGGGTTATTAAACACTTGAAAGTGTAGAATAATTGTTCAGCTGCAACAAAATACGGCATAGGCCTAACTAATGCCAATAATTGGCGTTAGCATGAAGACAACGATAGCTAAAAAATGCATACTGTACAAAACATGCATTCAGTGCTGCGCAACAAGGACGTTTTAAAGAAGTTGAAGATGAAATTGTGAGGTATCTGCATGAAAAACACAAAGGCGGAATGGCCATACCGCGGCGCAATAAACTTGTTTGTTGACCTTCAATGTCCGCGATTAGGCCTATAAATCGCTAGCCGCTGAAGTTGGCCAAACCCGGCAAGCGAGACATGCGTGTAGCGGTAGCCGGTTATATCTGACGCTGAGTAAAAGTAACAGTTTTATAGAGAGCAAGAAATTTTCCTGATGGATCATCGTATTGTAGAGACGCATAGAATAGGTAACGTATTGCCAGCAAATTTTAAATGGGTTCTCTTCGGTTTTATGATGCCAATTTTAAGTTAATAGTCATTAAACCTGCAGAAATAAAGACTAATTGTGCAGCCGCAAAAAAAATACGGCATAACAAAAGCCAGTGTTTGGCGTCTAAAAATGTGTACTGTACAGTACAACAAAGGCATTCATATGATTTTATAAAGCACTTTTTGAGCCTGACTTAAATTTTATGAAGGAAAAAGTGGGGGTCGTCTTGAATTCAGAGAAATACGGTACTGTAATTTTTCAGAATGAAATTAAACATACATTTTCACGCAGTATCGGATTTTGGAAAATAACAAACAAGTAAGCCGTAATGTGGATATCATCCACAGAAATGCAAGTTTTGTACAAACTGATTGTCGTTTCATACCACTTTTAATGTATATGGAGGGTTTTCCTACTTTTATACAAAATTTGGATATAGCGACACTCCGCTATAGCGAGTAAATTTTTCGCTGTTATGAATTCTTGCTATAACAGACTTTCCCTCTATTTTTTAAGATACCCACACCCATCATCTTTTTCACCCTCCCCCTTGAAAAATGATGCATCAAGGTTTTACTGTATCTTACTTTAAGAAGGCCCAAGTCTACCACAAATCAGAACAAGTAGAAAGAATGGGTCGAAGACAATCAAATAACCCCATGATGAAAGACCGCCCGTGAACAAAAGCGTCGTAACCGAGTATGTCTAGATTACAATCCCTATCCGGCCTATGGAGATAGATAAGCTTGAGAACATCCATCATTCACAAGAAAGCATCAAAACCTTCATTCTGCACATCCACTTCTTTCTAACACCCACCCTATGCTCTGTGGCTTCCTATTTTTTTAATACCTGTTATTATATGCACTGTTGTCATTCTTACTAGAGTAAAATTCAGTCACTGATCTCATATTCATGAGAATAATGGGTGCAAACAAATACAGAATACACTATGACCATGAGGTGCAGAACACTAAACAAAAAAAAAAGTGTGCCTTAATTTCAGAATATTACAGTATACTATAAAAAACTAAAAGGACGGTATTACTCAGGTAAATTCACTATACAACTTACTCATTATAAGTCACTGAGTAATTTTTGATAAAAAGATTAAAAAAGAAATCTACCTTTCCTCGAGCTTCGAATTTCAATTGCCTCATTACAGTATCATAAGAATCAGGTTTATTATCTTCAATATAATTATCAGCATCTTTTTTCTTTGAAGCTGCTACAATAGGAAGCAGATCTTTCCACTCCGTATCTAATTTCTCAGTCAGTTCCAAAGTTTGCTCTCTAACTCGCTGTTTCTCTGCTTTACGTTTCTTTGATTCAGCAATGAGTTGTTCAATCAGATCCTTCCGATTTGGCTTCTCACCGTCTACCTTCTTCAAGATTCCACCACCAAAGTGAGCCTCTTCAACAAAATCAGCTGAAACAATAGGAAAGTTAATGTTGTATTTACTTCAAGATTTATTAAAAGATAAGAGACTTCTCTTTTACAAAGAAAATACAATCTCAAAATACCCTACTAGGCCTACTTTGAATATTACAATTTTTTAAATTAAAATATTTCCTAGGTTTTATGTTTTCACTTATGCCTACTTAGAACAATGAATCACTTCTCTCTCCAGAATTTCAGAAACCCCACAATTCTTCCTGTCTATTGCAGGCGTAAGATCCTAAATTCTTTGCTCAAATTAATTTCCATAGCAGTCTTCTACACTTACTACAGACAATACAGATCCCTAATACATCATTATGAAGTTAATATTGTTACCTTCAAGTTTTCCTCTTTCCTCCTCATCTTCATCATCACTGGCAGGGTTATCAAACTTTTCAATATCATTCAAAGTTTGTCCATGGTGAGTCAAAACTTCATCATCATCAAGATTAAAAATATTTTTCTGAAACAAGAAAAGAAACATATAGTAGGTACATGATTATCTGTATCTTCTAAAAACAGCACTCATACTGTAACCCATTAGGATGAGGCATACCTTACTGTGTCTTTTCATTCTCTCTTTAGTGAAACGTGCTATCATTCTGTCTTCAGCAGTCATCGCATTATTCTTTTCACCTATTCGACGATCCAGAAACTGATTGCTTTTGTCTTTTATCTTGTACTCTTGCAGTATAGTTGCCTTTCTCTGTGGAAAAAAAAAAAAAAAAAAAAAAAGAAGTAAATTACAGAATATAAATACTGCACAATGGAGAAAGTAATGAGGAGAAAGGCCACTTAGCACACTACTCATCTTCATTAACTTTACAGTTTAATTGTTCTTAATAAAATTTGAAAAAACATTTCAATCTCGATGGCTAATAGAAAAAAATACGATCATGCATTGCTTTCATACACTGCACAGTTCATATACTTGGCGACAAATCATGACGACCTCGCCTCACACCACTACTTTCCAGCGGCAGCCTGATGTCTATTAGCGGCTTACAGGATTTACTACCTCTACTGTAGCCAGAGCTGCCAAATCGTCTAGTGCACTCGGCATGAAGAAAGGGTAAAGACTGAAGAAAGTGGTTTGGCACCTCTCCACACCAAACAAGGATCACTTAGAACTCATTAACTCAGCAGGGTGCAGGATGTGATAGACTACTAGCTTCCAGCTCGCTTCCAGGAACTGAGGCCGTCATGTTTCATCCCCCAACTATACCTTTCTCAATGAGTACCATAAAATGGGCTAAAACTGATAATCATTCCTGTATTTTTTGTGCAACACAAATTTTCATGAGAAATACTGACTCGCAATGCATATATCATTAAGATAATTTTTTTTTTTTTAAGTTTCTCACCCAATATTGAACCTTAAATGACCAAACTTTACCAGCCAAAGTTCTAAGCTGACATATTTTCCACAGCAGTTTCCACAGTTGCAACAACAATACATTTTGAATTTACTCATTCAGGATAAATATTTCAAGTTCCCTACAGTAATCAAAATGTGTATCATCTGATGGCCAAGCAGGCATCAATCTTTTTAAAAAGAGGCCAAGTCTCTCATAGTGCACTGGCACTGCCTGAGGCTCCAAGTAGCCTGTGCAGTGACCTTCACTACATTCCCTATAGGCCTAACTGTAATATTGAAAGAAGCATTCTGACAGATAGGGCTGGAGGGAGGAGCGTTGCACATGCCAATGCAAGGTGCTGCCACATTCCTTCATTCCTTTCTCCCTCCCCTCGCTTCCGGCCCCCTTGTTCGTTTGTTCAGACCGCTGTGTTCTTTTTTATACAACTCAGAAGTGAGAGGTTTGGCAACTACTATCAACACGAGCTGGCCAGCAGGCTTATCTCCATGGCAACTGCAATGGACCCGCCCACGTTTCCATGGCAATCATACCCCCTACTCCCTTATTCCCGCCCAGGCAGGTAGCCAACAGACCTCACTCTAAGAAATGTCAGAATGCTTGTTTCAATATTACGACCTTAGTCTTGGTAGTTGTGCTAGTCACCAACTGATGAAATCAAACTGGCACACTGGGAGAAAACGCTGGCAACCAAGAATGAGTTAACCGTAAATTTCAAATAACGGACCAATTAAATTGGAAGTATGGATGGTTTGATTTGGCAATTTTTGAAGATTGATCCCCATGCATTTTGCTTTCCCATAAGAAGAAACTGCAAAGGGGATAATTTGTCCAGACTCTATTTGTTTAATTTTAGTGCCACCCAATTAAACTCACTTGTGTCAGCCACTGGATGTGGCATTTCTTGTCCTTTGATGGCTGCACGGAGGAACATGCTGGATGAGTGGAAATTATCTAGGCCTAATCCTAATGTTCTACCCAATCCTGAGTTTCCATGCCTCCTGAAGTCAGTCTTTGAAAAGGTTGGTCTCTCTTCATCTGCAATTGTCCTTATTGGTTTAAGGAAAGGTGGATTTGAGCCACTAAATCCTGGTAACGATTAGCATGAAGTTTTAATAAGGTACCTTCTGATTGGACGAAAGCAGTAATTGCACCTATCTATAAGCAAGGGAACAGGAAGCATTGGAACAACTATAGAGGTACCTCACTGATCAGTTTACCAGCCAAAGTGTTCACTGTGTTGAGAGGAAGCTGGAGGATAACCAGTGTGGTTTCAGATTACAGAGGGACTGTCAGGATCAGATTTTCAGTATGCACCAGGTAATTCACAAATGCTAACGAGACAAATACACAGTTATGTGTATATTTTGTAGATCTAGGAAAGGCATATGACAGAGTACCGACGGAAAAGATATCCACCGTACCGGAAGACAACAGGATTAAGGATAGATTATTAAAAGCATTTAAAGGCTTTTATATTAACAAGTGACCTGCAGCGAGAATTAATGGTAGAATGACTTCTTGGTTCAAGGTACTTCCAGGGGTTGGACATGCCTGTAATCTTTCATGACTTCTTGGTTCAAGGTACTTCCAGGGGTTGGACATGACTGTAATCTTTCACC